>NW_025956838.1:0-31125 GCF_023159225.1 Perognathus longimembris pacificus | reverse complement strand
TAATGTAATTACACAGGAAAGGATAAAGTACTGGGAACTCCTCAGAAGAATCTGATTTGTGGTGAGGGGAGAGAGATAAAAGCTCATTTAGGAACGACATGAACATGCTGCGTACGTAGCTGTTTATCAGTAAATATCTCCACTGAGATTAAGAAAAGCTGTAGCTTAATAAATTAAGTACTTCCTGGTATGGTTACTGTACTGGTAACTCCCCAAAAGAATCTGGATTGTGGTGAGGGAACAGAGAAAAAAGCTCATTTAGGACCTGCACTTACGCGGGGGTAGGCAGCTGTTATATCAGGGAGTAACCTTCTGAGAATAAAAACAGCTGGAGCTTGTTAAGGTAATTACACAGGGGAAAGGATAATGTACTGGGAACTCCTCAGAAGAATCTGATTTGTGGTGAGGGGAGAGAGATAAAAGCTCATTTAGGAACGACATGAACATGCTGCGTAGGTAGCTGTTTATCAGTAAATATCTCCACTGAGATTAAGAAAAGCAGTAGCTTAATTAATTAAGTACTTCCTGGTATGGTTACTGTACTGGTAACTCCCCAAAAGAATCTGGATTGTGATGAGGGAACAGAGAAAAAAGCTCATTTAGGACCTGCACTGACGAAGGGGGTAGGCAGCTGTATATCAGGGAGTAAACCTTCTGAGAATAAAAACAGCTGGAGCTTGTTAAGGTAATTACACAGGGGAAAGGATAATGTACTGGTAACTCCTCAGAAGAATCTGATTTGTGGTGAGGGGAGAGAGAAAAAGCTCATTTATGGAACGACATGAACATGCTGCGTAGGTAGCTGTTTATCAGTAAATATCTCCACTGAGATTAAGAAAAGCAGTAGCTTAATAAATTAAGTACTTCTTGGTATGGTTACTGTACTGGTAACTCCCCAAAAGAATCTGGATTGTGGTGAGGGAACAGAGAAAAAAGCTCATTTAGGAACGCACTTACGAAGGGGGTAGGCAGCTGTATATCAGGGAGTAAACCTTCTGAGAATAAAAACAGTGGAGCTTGTTAAGGTAATTACACAGGTAAAGGATAATGTACTGGGAACTCCTCCGAAGAATCTGATTGTGGTGAGGGGAGAGAGATAAAAGCTCATTTAGGAACGACATGAACATGCTGCGTAGGCAGCTGTTTATCAGTAATATCTCCACTGAGATTAAGAAAAGCAGTAGCTTAATAAATTAAATACTTCCTGGTATGGTTACTGTACTGGTAACTCCCCAAAAGAATCTGGATTGTGGTGAGGGAACAGAGAAAAAACTCATTTAGGACCTGCACTTACGAAAGGGGTAGGCAGCTGTATATCAGGGAGTAAACCTTCTGAGAATTAAAAAAGCAGCTGCTTGTTAAGGTAATTACACAGGGGAAAGGATACTGTACTGGGAACTCCCCAGAAGAATCTGATTTGTGGTGAGGGGAGAGAGATAAAAGCTCATTTAGGAACGACATGAACATGCTGCGTAGGTAGCTGTTTATCAGTAAATATCTCCACTGAGATTAAGAAAAGCAGTAGCTTAATAAATTAAGTAATTCCTGGTATGGTTACTGTACTGGTAACTCCCAAAGAATCTGGATTGTGGTGAGGGAACAGAGAAAAAAGCTCATTTAGGACGCACTTACGAAGGGGGTAGGCAGCTGTATATCAGGGAGTATCCTTCTGAGAATAAAAACAGCTGGAGCTTAATTAATTAATTACACAGGGGAAAGGATAAAGTACTGGTAACTCCTCAGAAGAATCTGATTTGTGGTGAGGGGAGAGAGATAAAAGCTCATTTAGGAACGCCCTGAACATGCTGCGTACGTAGCTGTTTATCAGTAAATTCTCCACTGAGATTAAGAAAAGCTGTAGCTTAATAAATTAAGGTAATTACACAGGGGAAAGGATAATGTACTGGGAACTCCTCAGAAGAATCTGATTGTGGTGAGGGGAGAGAGATAAAAGCTCATTTAGGACCTGCACTTACGCGGGGGTAGGCAGCTGTATATCAGGGAGTAACCTTCTGAGAATAAAAACAGCTGGAGCTTGTTAAGGTAATTACACAGGGGATGGATAATGTACTGGGAACTCCTCAGAAGAATCTGATTTGTGGTGAGGGGAGAGAGATAAAAGCTCATTTAGGAACGACATGAACATGCTGCGTAGGTAGCTGTTTATCAGTAAATATCTCCACTGAGATTAAGAAAAGCAGCAGCTTAATTAATTAAGTACTTCCTGGTATGGTTACTGTACTGGTAACTCCCCAAAAGAATCTGGATTGTGCTGAGGGAACAGAGAAAAAAGCTCATTTAGGACCTGCACTGACGAAGGGGGTAGGCAGCTGTATATCAGGGAGTAAACCTTCTGAGAATAAAAACAGCTGGAGCTTGTTAAGGTAATTACACAGGGGAAAGGATAATGTACTGGGAACTCCTCCGAAGAATCTGAGTTGTGGTGAGGGGAGAGAGATAAAAGCTCATTTAGGAACGACATGAACATGCTGCGTAGGTAGCTGTTTATCAGTTAATATCTCCACTGAGATTAAGAAAAGCAGTAGCTTAATAAATTAAATACTTCCTGGTATGGTTACTGTACTGGTAACTCCCCAAAAGAATCTGGATTGTGGTGAGGGAACAGAGAAAAAAGCTCATTTAGGACCTGCACTTGCGAAAGGGGTAGGCAGCTGTATATCAGGGAGTAAACCTTCTGAGAATCAAAACAGCTGGGGCTTGTTAAGGTAATTACACAGGGGAAAGGATACTGTACTGGGAACTCAGAAGAATCTGATTTGTGGTGAGGGGAGAGAGATAAAATCTCATTTAGGAACGACATGAACATGCTGCGTAGGTAGCTGTTTATCAGTAAATATCTCCACTGAGATTAAGAAAAGCAGTAGCTTAATAAATAAAGTACTTCTTGGTATGGGTACTGTACTGGTAACTCCCCAAAAGACTCTGGATTGTGGTGAGGGAACAGAGAAAAAGCTCATTTAGGACCTGCACTTACGAAGTGGGTAGGCAGCTGTATATCAGGGAGTAACCCTTCTGAGAATAAAAACAGCTGGAGCTTGTTAAGGCAATTACACAGGGGAAAGGATAATGTACTGGGAACTCCTCAGAAGAATCTGATTTGTGGTGAGGGGAGAGAGATAAAAGCTCATTTAGGAACGACATGAACATGCTGCGTACGTAGCTGTTTATCAGGAAATATCTCCACTGAGATTAAGAAAAGCAGTAGCTTAATAAATTAAGTACTTCTTGGTATGGGTACTGCACTGGTAACTCCCCAAAAGACTCTGGATTGTGGTGAGGGAACAGAGAAAAAAGCTCATTTAGGACCTGCACTTACGAAGGGGGTAGGCAGCTGTATATCAGGGAGTAAACCTTCTGAGAATAAAAACAGCTGGAGCTTGTTAAGGTAATTACACAGGGGAAAGGATAATGTACTGGGAACTCCTCAGAAGAATCTGATTTGTGGTGAGGGGAGAGAGATAAAAGCTCATTTAGGAACGACATGAACATGCTGCGTAGGTAGCTGTTTATCAGTAAATATCTCCACTGAGATTAAGAAAAGCAGTAGCTTAATAAATTAAGTACTTCCTGGTATGGTTACTGTACTGGTAACTCGCCTAAAGAATCTGGATTGTGGTGAGGGAACAGAGAAAAAAGCTCATATAGGACCTGCACTTACGAAGGGGGTAGGCAGCTGTATATCAGGGAGTAAACCTTCTGAGAATAAAAACAGCTGGAGCTTGTTAAGGTAATTACACAGGGGAAAGGATAAAGTACTGGGAACTCCTCAGAAGAATCTGATTTGTGGTGAGGGGAGAGAGATAAAAGCTCATTTAGGAACGACATGAACATGCTGCGTACGTAGCAGTTTATCAGTAAATATCTCCACTGAGATTAAGAAAAGAAGTAGCTTAATAAATTAAGTACTTCCTGGTATGGTTACTGTACTGGTAACTCCCAAAAGAATCTGGATTGTGGTGAGGGAACAGAGAAAAAAGCTCATTTAGGATCTGCACTTACGCAGGGGGTAGGCAGCTGTATATCAGGGAGTGAACCTTCTGAGAATAAAAACAGCTGGAGCTTGTTAAGGTAATTACACAGGGAAAAGGATAATGTACTGGGCACTCCTCAGAAGAATGTGATTTGTGGTGAGGGGAGAGAGATAAAAGCTCATTTAGGAACGACATGTACATGCTGCGTAGGTAGCTGTTTATCAGTAAATATCTCCACTGAGATTAAGAAAAGCAGTAGCTTAATTAATTAAGTACTTCCTGGTATGGTTACTGTACTGGTAACTCCCCAAAAGAATCTGGATTGTGCTGAGGGAACAGAGAAAAAAGCTCATTTAGTACCTGCACTGACGAAGGGGGTAGGCAGCTGTATATCAGGGAGTAAATCTTCTGAGAATAAAAACAGCTGGAGCTTGTTAAGGTAATTACACAGGGGAAAGGATAATGTACGGGAACTCCTCAGAAGAATCTGATTTGTGGTGAGGGGAGAGAGATAAAAGCTCATTTTGGAACGACATGAACATGCTGCGTAGGTAGCTGTTTATCAGTAAATATCTCCACTGAGATTAAGAAAAGCAGTAGCTTAATAAATTAAGTACTTCCTGGTATGGTTACTGTACTGGTAAATCCCCAAAAGAATCTGGATTGTGGTGAGGGAACAGAGAAAAAAGCTCATTTAGGACCTGCACTTACGAAGGGGGTAGGCAGCTGTATATCAGGGAGTAAACCTTCTGAGAATAAAAACAGCTGGAGCTTGTTAAGGTAATTACACAGGGGAAAGGATAATGTACTGGGAACTCCTCCGAAGAATCTGAGTTGTGGTGAGGGGAGAGAGATAAAAGCTCATTTAGGAACGACATGAACATGCTGCGTAGGTAGCTGTTTATCAGTTAATATCTCCACTGAGATTAAGAAAAGCAGTAGCTTAATAAATTAAATACTTCCTGGTATGGTTACTGTACTGGTAACTCCCCAAAAGAATCTGGATTGTGGTGAGGGAACAGAGAAAAAAGCTCATTTAGGACCTGCACTTACAAAAGGGGTAGGCAGCTGTATATCAGGGAGTAAACCTTCTGAGAATCAAAACAGCTGGGGCTTGTTAAGGTAATTACACAGGGGAAAGGATACTGTACTGGGAACTCAGAAGAATCTGATTTGTGGTGAGGGGAGAGAGATAAAAGCTCATTTAGGAACGACATGAACATGCTGCGTAGGTAGCTGTTTATCAGTAAATATCTCCACTGAGATTAAGAAAAGCAGTAGCTTAATAAATTAAGTACTTCCTGGTATGGTTACTGTACTGGTAACTCGCCTAAAGAATCTGGATTGTGGTGAGGGAACAGAGAAAAAAGCTCATTTAGGACCTGCACTTACGAAGGGGTAGGCAGCTGTATATCAGGGAGTAAACCTTCTGAGAATAAAAACAGCTGGAGCTTGTTAATGTAATTACACAGGGGAAAGGATAAAGTACTGGGAACTCCTCAGAAGAATCTGATTTGTGGTGAGGGGAGAGAGATAAAAGCTCATTTAGGAACGACATGAACATGCTGCGTACGTAGCTGTTTATCAGTAAATATCTCCACTGAGATTAAGAAAAGAAGTAGCTTAATAAATTAAGTACTTCCTGGTATGGTTACTGTACTGGTAACTCCCCAAAAGAATCTGGATTGTGGTGAGGGAACAGAGAAAAAAGCTCATTTAGGACCTGCACTTACGCAGGGGGTAGGCAGCTGTATATCAGGGAGTGAACCTTCTGAGAATAAAAACAGCTGGAGCTTGTTAAGGTAATTACACAGGGGAAAGGATAATGTACTGGGAACTCCTCAGAAGAATCTGATTTGTGGTGAGGGGAGAGAGATAAAAGCTCATTTAGGAACGACATGAACATGCTGCGTAGGTAGCTGTTTATCAGTAAATATCTCCACTGAGATTAAGAAAAGCAGTAGCTTAATTAATTAAGTACTTCCTGGTATGGTTACTGTACTGGTAACTCCCCAAAAGAATCTGGATTGTGCTGAGGGAACAGAGAAAAAAGCTCATTTAGGACCTGCACTGACGAAGGGGGTAGGCAGCTGTATATCAGGGAGTAAACCTTCTGAGAATAAAAACAGCTGGAGCTTGTTAAGGTAATTACACAGGGGAAAGGATAATGTACGGGGAACTCCTCAGAAGAATCTGATTTGTGGTGAGGGGAGAGAGATAAAAGCTCATTTTGGAACGACATGAACATGCTGCGTAGGTAGCTGTTTATCAGTAAATATCTCCACTGAGATTAAGAAAAGCAGTAGCTTAATAAATTAAGTACTTCTTGGTATGGTTACTGTACTGGTAACTCCCCAAAATAATCTGGATTGTGGTGAGGGAACAGAGAAAAAAGCTCATTTAGGACCTGCACTGACGAAGGGGGTAGGCAGCTGTATATCAGGGAGTAAACCTTCTGAGAATAAAAACAGCTGGAGCTTGTTAAGGTAATTACACAGGGGAAAGGATAATGTACTGGGAACTCCTCCGAAGAATCTGAGTTGTGGTGAGGGGAGAGAGATAAAAGCTCATTTAGGAACGACATGAACATGCTGCGTAGGTAGCTGTTTATCAGTTAATATCTCCACTGAGATTAAGAAAAGCAGTAGCTTAATAAATTAAATACTTCCTGGTATGGTTACTGTACTGGTAACTCCCCAAAAGAATCTGGATTGTGGTGAGGGAACAGAGAAAAAAGCTCATTTAGGACCTGCACTTGCGAAAGGGGTAGGCAGCTGTATATCAGGGAGTAAACCTTCTGAGAATCAAAACAGCTGGGGCTTGTTAAGGTAATTACACAGGGGAAAGGATACTGTACTGGGAACTCAGAAGAATCTGATTTGTGGTGAGGGGAGAGAGATAAAATCTCATTTAGGAACGACATGAACATGCTGCGTAGGTAGCTGTTTATCAGTAAATATCTCCACTGAGATTAAGAAAAGCAGTAGCTTAATAAATAAAGTACTTCTTGGTATGGGTACTGTACTGGTAACTCCCCAAAAGACTCTGGATTGTGGTGAGGGAACAGAGAAAAAGCTCATTTAGGACCTGCACTTACGAAGTGGGTAGGCAGCTGTATATCAGGGAGTAACCCTTCTGAGAATAAAAACAGCTGGAGCTTGTTAAGGTAATTACACAGGGGAAAGGATAATGTACTGGGAACTCCTCAGAAGAATCTGATTTGTGGTGAGGGGAGAGAGATAAAAGCTCATTTAGGAACGACATGAACATGCTGCGTACGTAGCTGTTTATCAGGAAATATCTCCACTGAGATTAAGAAAAGCAGTAGCTTAATAAATTAAGTACTTCTTGGTATGGGTACTGTACTGGTAACTCCCCAAAAGACTCTGGATTGTGGTGAGGGAACAGAGAAAAAAGCTCATTTAGGACCTGCACTTACGAAGGGGGTAGGCAGCTGTATATCAGGGAGTAAACCTTCTGAGAATAAAAACAGCTGGAGCTTGTTAAGGTAATTACACAGGGGAAAGGATAATGTACTGGGAACTCCTCAGAAGAATCTGATTTGTGGTGAGGGGAGAGAGATAAAAGCTCATTTAGGAACGACATGAACATGCTGCGTAGGTAGCTGTTTATCAGTAAATATCTCCACTGAGATTAAGAAAAGCAGTAGCTTAATAAATTAAGTACTTCCTGGTATGGTTACTGTACTGGTAACTCCCAAAGAATCTGATTGTGGTGAGGGAACAGAGAAAAAAGCTCATTTAGGACCTGCACTTACGAAGGGGGTAGGCAGCTGTATATCAGGGAGTAAACCTTCTGAGAATAAAAACAGCTGGAGCTTGTTAAGGTAATTACACAGGGGAAAGGATAAAGTACTGGGAACTCCTCCAGAAGAATCTGATTGTGGTGAGGGAGAGAGATAAAAGCTCATTTAGGAACGACATGAACATGCTGCGTACGTAGCAGTTTATCAGTAAATATCTCCACTGAGATAAGAAAAGCTGTAGCTTAATAAATTAAGTACTTCCTGGTATGGTTACTGTACTGGTAACTCCCCAAAAGAATCTGGATTGTGGTGAGGGAACAGAGAAAAAAGCTCATTTAGGACCTGCACTTACGCAGGGGGTAGGCAGCTGTATATCAGGGAGTAACCTATCTGAGAATAAAAACAGCTGGAGCTTGTTAAGGTAATTACACAGGGAAAAGGATAATGTACTGGGTAACTCCTCAGAAGAATCTGATTTGTGGTGAGGGGAGAGAGATAAAAGCTCATTTAGGAACGACATGTACATGCTGCGTAGGTAGCTGTTTATCAGTAAATATCTCCACTGAGATTAAGAAAAGCAGTAGCTTAATTAATTAAGTACTTCCTGGTATGGTTACTGTACTGGTAACTCCCCAAAAGAATCTGGATTGTGGTGAGGGAACAGAGAAAAAAGCTCATTTAGGACCTGCACTGACGAAGGGGGTAGGCAGCTGTTATCAGGGAGTAAACCTTCTGAGAATAAAAACAGCTGGAGCTTGTTAAGGTAATTACACAGGGGAAAGGATAATGTACTGGGGAACTCCCAGAAGAATCTGATTTGTGGTGAGGGGAGAGAGATAAAAGCTCATTTAGGAACGACATGAACATGCTGCGTAGGTAGCTGTTTATCAGTAAATATCTCCACTGAGATTAAGAAAAGCAGTAGCTTAATAAATTAAGTACTTCCTGGTATGGTTACTGTACTGGTAACTCCCCAAAAGAATCTGGATTGTGGTGAGGGAACAGAGAAAAAGCTCATTTATGACCTGCACTTACGAAGGGGTAGCAGCTGTATATCAGGGAGTAAACCTTCTGAGAATAAAAACAGCTGGAGCTTGTTAAGGTAATTACACAGGGGAAAGGATAATGTACTGGTAACTCCTCCGAAGAATCTGATTGTGGTGAGGGGAGAGAGATAAAAGCTCATTTAGGAACGACATGAACATGCTGCGTAGGTAGCTGTTTATCAGTAATATCTCCACTGAGATTAAGAAAAGCAGTAGCTTAATAAATTAAGGTACTTCCTGGTATGGTTACTGTACTGGTAACTCCCCAAAAGAATCTGGATTGTGGTGAGGGAACAGAGAAAAGCTCATTTAGGACCTGCACTTACGAAGGGGGTAGGCAGCTGTATATCAGGGAGTAAACCTTCTGAGAATAAAACAGCTGGAGCTTGTTAAGGTAATTACACAGGGGAAAGGATAATGTACTGGGAACTCCAGAAGAATCTGATTTGTGGTGAGGGGAGAGAGATAAAAGCTCATTTAGGAACGACATGAACATGCTGCGTAGGTAGCTGTTTATCAGTAAATATCTCCACTGAGATTAAGAAAAGCAGTAGCTTAATAAATTAAGTACTTCCTGGTATGGTTACTGTACTGGTAACTCCCCAAAAGAATCTGGATTGTGGTGAGGGAACAGAGAAAAAAGCTCATTTAGGACCTGCACTTACGAAGGGGTAGGCAGCTGTATATCAGGGAGTAAACCTTCTGAGAATAAAAACAGCTGGAGCTTGTTAAGGTAATTACACAGGGGAAAGGATAATGTACTGGGAACTCCTCAGAAGAATCTGATTTGTGGTGAGGGGAGAGAGATAAAAGCTCATTTAGGAACGACATGAACATGCTGCGTAGGTAGCTGTTTATCAGTAAATATCTCCACTGAGATTAAGAAAAGCAGTAGCTTAATAAATTAAGTACTTCCTGGTATGGTTACTGTACTGGTACTCCCCAAAAGAATCTGGATTGTGGTGAGGGAACAGAGAAAAAAGCTCATTTAGGACCTGCACTTACGAAGGGGTAGGCAGCTGTATATCAGGGAGTAAACCTTCTGAGAATAAAAACAGCTGGAGCTTGTTAAGGTAATTACACAGGGGAAAGGATAATGTACTGGGAACTCCTCAGAAGAATCTGATTTGTGGTGAGGGGAGAGAGATAAAAGCTCATTTAGGAACGACATGAACATGCTGCGTACGTAGCTGTTTATCAGTAAATATCTCCACTGAGATTAAGAAAAGCAGTAGCTTAATAAATTAAGTACTTCCTGGTATGGTTACTGTACTGGTAACTCCCCAAAAGAATCTGGATTGTGGTGAGGGAACAGAGATAAAAGCTCATTTAGACCTGCACTTACGAAGGGGGTAGGCAGCTGTATATCAGGGAGTAAACCTTCTGAGAATAAAAACAGCTGGAGCTTGTTAAGGTAATTACACAGGGGAAAGGATAATGTACTGGGAACTCCTCAGAAGAATCTGATTTGTGGTGAGGGGAGAGAGATAAAAGCTCATTTAGGAACGACATGAACATGCTGCATACGTAGCTGTTTATCAGTAAATATCTCCACTGAGATTAAGAAAAGCAGTAGCTTAATAAATTAAGTACTTCCTGGTATGGTTACTGTACTGGTAACTCCCCAAAAGAATCTGGATTGTGGTGAGGGAACAGAGAAAAAAGCTCATTTAGGACCTGCACTTACGAAGGGGGTAGGCAGCTGTATATCAGGGAGTAAACCTTCTGAGAATAAAAACAGCTGGAGCTTGTTAAGGTAATTACACAGGGGAAAGGATAATGTACTGGGAACTCCTCAGAAGAATCTGATTTGTGGTGAGGGGAGAGAGATAAAAGCTCATTTAGGAACGACATGAACATGCTGCGTACGTAGCTGTTTATCAGTAAATATCTCCACTGAGATTAAGAAAAGCAGTAGCTTAATAAATTAAGTACTTCCTGGTATGGTTACTGTACTGGTAACTCCCCAAAAGAATCTGGATTGTGGTGAGGGAACAGAGAAAAAAGCTCATTTAGGACCTGCACTTACGAAGGGGGTAGGCAGCTGTATATCAGGGAGTAAACCTTCTGCGAATAAAAACACCTGGAGCTTGTTAAGGTAATTACACAGGGGAAAGGATAATGTACTGGGAACAATTCAGAAGAATCTGATTTGTGGTGAGGGGAGAGAGATAAAAGCTCATTTAGGAACGACATGAACATGCTGCGTAGGTAGCTGTTTATCAGTAAATATCTCCACTGAGATTAAGAAAAGCAGTAGCTTAATAAATTAAGTACTTCCTGGTATGGTTACTGTACTGGTAACTCCCCAAAGAATCTGGATTGTGGTGAGGGAACAGAGAAAAAAGCTCATTTAGGACCTGCACTTTCGAAGGGGGTAGGCAGCTGTATATCAGGGAGTAAACCGTCTGAGAATAAAAACACATGGAGCTTGTTAAGGTTATTACACAGGGGAAAGAATAATGTACTGGGAACTCCTCAGAAGAATCTGATTTGTGGTGAGGGTAGAGAGATAAAAGCTCATTTAGGAACGACATGAACATGCTGCGTACGTAGCTGTTTATCAGTAAATATCTCCACTGAGATTAAGAAAAGCAGTAGCTTAATAAATTAAGTACTTCCTGGTATGGTTACTGTACTGGTAACTCCCCAAAAGAATCTGGATTGTGGTGGGGGAACAGAGAAAAAACTCATTTAGGACCTGCATTTACGAAGGTGGTAGGCAGCTGTATATCAGGGAGTAAACCTTCTGAGAATAAAAACAGCTGGAGCTTGTTAAGGTAATTACACAGGGGAAAGGATAATGTACTGGGAACTCCTCAGAAGAATCTGATTTGTGATGAGGGAGAGAGATAAAAGCTCATTTAGGACCTGCACTTACGAAGGGGGTAGGCAGCTGTATATCAGGGAGTAAACCTTCTGAGAATAAAAAAAGCTGGAGCTTGTTAAGGTAATTACACAAGGGAAAGGAAAATGTACTGGGAACAATTCAGAAGAATCTGATTTGTGGTGAGGGGAGAGAGATAAAAGCTCATTTAGGAAAGACAGGAACATGCTGCGTAGGTAGCTGTTTATCAGTAAATATTTCCACTGAGATGAAGAAAAGCAGTAGCTTAATAAGTTAAGTACTTCCTGGTATGGTTACTGTACTGGTAACTCCCCAAAAAATCTGGAATGTGGTGAGAGAACAGAGAAAAAAGCTCATTTAGTCCCTGCACTTTCGAAGGGGGCAGGCAGCTGTATATCAGGGAGTAAACCTTCTGAGAATAAAAACAGCTGGAGCTTGTTAAGGTAATTACACAGGGGAAAGGATAATGTACTGGGAACTCCTCAGAAGAATCTGATTTGTGGTGAGGGGAGAGTGATAAAAGCTCATTTAGGAACGACATGAACATGCTGCATAGGTAGCTGTTTATCAGTAAATATCTCCACTGAGATTAAGAAAAGCAGTAGCTTAATAAATCAAGTACTTCCTGGTATGGTTACTGTACTGGTGACTCCCCAAATGAATCTGGATTGTGGTGAGGGAACAGAGAAAAAAGCTCATTTAGGACCTGCACTTTCGAAGGGGGTAGGCAGCTGTATATCAGGGAGTAAACCTTCTGAGAATAAAAACAGCTGGAGCTTGTTAAGGTACTTACACAGGGGAAAGGAAAATGTACTGGGAACTCCTCAGAAGAATCTGATTTGTGGTGAGGGGAGAGAGATAAAAGCTCATTTAGGAACGACATGAACATGCTGCGTACGTAGATGTTTATCAGTAAATATCTCCACTGAGATTAAGAAAAGCAGTAGCTTAATAAATTAAGTACTTCCTGGTATTGTTACTGTACTGGTAACAACCCAAAGAATCTGGATTGTGGTGAGGGAACAGAGAAAAAAGTTCATTTAGGACCTGCACTTTCGAAGTGGGTAGGCAGCTGTATATCAGGGAGTAAACCGTCTGAGAATAAAAAAACCTGGAGCTTGTTAAGGTAACTACACAGGGGAAAGAATAATGTACTGGGAACTCCTCAGAAGAATCTGATTTGTGCTGAGGGGAGAGAGATAAAAGCTCATTTAGGACCTGCACTTACGAAGGGGGTAGGCAGCTGTATATCAGGGAGTAAACATTCTGAGAATAAAAACAGCTGGAGCTTGTTAAGGTAATTACACAGGGGAAAGGATAATGTACTGGGAACAATTCAGAAGAATCTGATTTGTGGTGAGGTGAGAGAGTAAAAGCTCATTTAAAAACGACATGAACATGCTGGGTAGGTAGCTGTTTATCAGTAAATATCTCCACTGATATTAAAAAAGCAGTAGCTTCATAAAATAAGTACTTCCTGGTATGGTTACTGTACTGGTCACTCCACAAAAGAATCTGGATTGTGGTGAGGGAACAGAGAAAAAAGCTCATTTAGGACCTACACTTAGGAAGGGGGTAGGCAACTGTATATCAGGGAGTAAAACTTCTGAGAATAAAAACAGCTGGAGCTTGTTAAGGTAATTACACAGGGGAAAGGATAATGTTCTGGGAACTCCTCAGAACAATCTGATTTGTGGTGAGGGGAGGGAGATAAAAGCTCATTTAGGAACGACATGAACATGCTGCGTACGTAGCTGTTTATCAGTAAATATCTCCACTGAGATTAAGAAAAGCAGTAGCTTAATAAGTTAAGTACTTCCTGGTATGGTTACTGTACTGGTAACTCCCCAAAGAATCTGGAATGTGGTGAGAGAACAGAGAAAAAAGCTCATTTAGGACCTGCACTTTCGAAGGGGGCAGGCAGCTGTATATCAGGGAGTAAACCTTCTGAGAATAAAAACAGCTGGAGCTTGTTAAGGTAATTACACAGGGGAAAGGATAATGTACTGGGAACTCCTCAGAAGAATCTAATTTGTGGTGAGGGGAGAGAGATAAAAGCTCATTTAGGAACGACATGAACATGCTGCGTAGGTATCTGTTTATCAGTAAATATCTCCACTGAGTTTAAGAAAAGCAGTAGCTTAATAAATTAAGTACTTCCTGGTATGGTTACTGTCCTGGTAACTCCCCAAAAGAATCTCGATTGCGGTGAGGGAACAGAGAAAAAAGCTCATTTAGGACCTGCACTTACGAAGGGGGCAAGCAGCTGTATATCAGGGAGTAAACCTTCTGCGAATAAAAACAGCTGGAGCTTGTTAAGGTAATTACACAGGGGAAAGGATAATGTACTGGTAACTCCTCAGAAGAATCTGATTTGTGGTGAGGGGAGAGAGATAAAAACTCATTTAGGAACGACATGAACATGCTGCGTAGGTAGCTGTTTATCAGTAAATATCTCCAATGAGATTAAGAAAAGCAGTAGCTTAATAAATTAAGTACTTCCTGGTATGGTTACTGTACTGGTAACTCCCCAAAAGAATCTGGATTGTGGTGAGGGAACAGAGAAAAAAGCTCATTTAGGACCTGCACTTACGAAGAGGGTAAGCAGCTGTATATCAGGGTGTAAACCTTCTGAGAATAAAACAGGTGGAGCTTGTTAAGGTAATTACACAGGGGAAAGGATAATGTACTGGGAACTCCTCAGAAGAACCTGATTTGTGGTGAGGGGAGAGAGATAAAAGCTCATTTAGGAACGACATGAACATGCTGCGTAGGTAGCTGTTTATCAGTAAATATCTCCACTGAGATTAAGAAAAGCAGTAGCTTAATAAATTAAGTACTTCCTGGTATGGTTACTGTACTGGTAACTCCACAAAAGAATCTGGATTGTGGTGAGGGAACAGAGAAAAAAGCTCATTTAGGACCTGCACTTACGAAGCGGGTAGGCAGCTGTATATCAGGGAGTAAACCTTCTAAGAATAAAATCAGCTGGAGCTTGTTAAGGTAATTACACAGGGGAAAGGATAAAGTACTGGGAACTCCTCAGAAGAATGTGATTTGTGGTGAGGGGAAAGAGATAAAAGCTCATTTAGGAACGTCATGAACACGCTGCATACGTAGCTGTTTATCAGTAAATATCTCCACTGAGATTAAAAAAAGCAGTAAGTTAATAAATTAAGTACTTCCTGGTATGGTTACTGTACTGGTAACTCCCCAAAAGAATCTGGATTGTGGTGAGGGAACAGAGAAAATAGTTCATTTAGGACCTACACTTACGAAGGGGTTAGGCAGCTGTATATCAGGGAGTAAACCTTCTGAGAATAAAAACAGCTGGAGCTTGTTAAGGTAATTACACAGGGGAAAGGATAATGTATTGGGAACTCCTCAGAAGAATCTGATTTGTGGTGAGGGGAGAGAGATAAAAGCTCATTTAGGAACGACATGAACTTGCTGCGTAGGTAGCTGTTTATCAGTAAATATCTCCACTGAGATTAAGAAAAGCAGTAGCTTAATAAATTAAGTACTTCCTGGTATGGTTACTGTACTGGTAACTCCCCAAAAGAATCTGGATTGTGGTGAGGGAACAGAGAAAAAAGCTCATTTAGGACCTGCACTTACGAAGGGGGTAGGCAGCTGTATATCAGGGAGTAAACCTTCTGAGAATAAAAACAGCTGGAGCTTGTTAAGGTAATTACACAGGGGAAAGGATAATGTACTGGGAACTCCTCAGAAGAATCTGATTTGTGGTGAGGGGAGAGAGATAAAAGCTCATTTAGGAACGACATGAACATGCTGCGTAGGTAGCTGTTTATCAGTAAATATCTCCACTGAGATTAAGAAAAGCAGTAGCTTAATAAATTAAGTACTTCCTGGTATGGTTACTGTACTGGTAACTCCCCAAAAGAATCTGGATTGTGGTGAGGGAACAGAGAAAAAAGCTCATTTAGTACCTGCACTTACGAAGGGGGTAGGCAGCTGTATATCAGGGAGTAAACCTTCTGAGAATAAAAACAGTGGAGCTTGTTAAGGTAATTACACAGGGGAAAGGATAATGTACTGGGAACTCCTCAGAAGAATCTGATTTGTGGTGAGGGGAGAGAGATAAAAGCTCATTTAGGAACGACATGAACATGCTGCGTAGGTAGCTGTTTATCAGTAAATATCTCCACTGAGATTAAGAAAAGCAGTAGCTTAATAAATTAAGTACTTCCTGGTATGGTTACTGTACTGGTAACTCCCCAAAAGAATCTGGATTGTGGTGAGGGAACAGAGAAAAAAGCTCATTTAGGACCTGCACTTTCGAAGGGGGTAGGCAGCTGTATATCAGGGAGTAAACCTTCTGAGAATAAAAACAGCTGGAGCTTGTTAAGGTAATTACACAGGGGAAAGATAATGTACTGGGAACTCCTCAGAAGAATCTGATTTGTGGTGAGGGGAGAGAGATAAAAGCTCATTTAGGAACGACATGAACATGCTGCGTACGTAGCTGTTTATCAGTAAATATCTCCACTGAGATTAAGAAAAGCAGTAGCTTAATAAATTAAGTACTTCCTGGTATGGTTACTGTACTGGTAACTCCCCAAAAGAATCTGGATTGTGGTGAGGGAACAGAGAAAAAACTCATTTAGGACCTGCACTTTACGAAGGGGTAGGCAGCTGTATATCAGGGAGTAAACCTTCTGAGAATAAAAACAGCTGGAGCTTGTTAAGGTAATTACACAGGGGAAAGGATAATGTACTGGGAACTCCTCAGAAGAATCTGATTTGTGGTGAGGGAGAGAGATAAAAGCTCATTTAGGACCTGACATGAAGGGGGTAGGCAGCTGTATATCAGGGAGTAAACCTTCTGAGAATAAGAAAAAGCTGGAGCTTAATAATTAAGTACTTCTGGGAAAGGACTGTACTGGGAACTCCCCAGAAGAATCTGATTTGTGGTGAGGGAGAGAGATAAAAGCTCATTTAGGAAAGCACAGAAGCTGCGTAGGCAGCTGTTTATCAGTAAATATCTGAGATAAGAAAAGCAGTAGCTTAATAAGTTAAGTACTTCCTGGTATGGTTACTGTACTGGTAACTCCCAAAGAATCTGGATTTGTGGTGAGGGAGAGAGAAAAAAGCTCATTTAGGAACGACATGAAGGCGTAGGCAGCTGTATATCAGGGAGTAAACCTTCTGAGAATAAAAACAGCTGGAGCTTGTTAAGGTAATTACACAGGGGAAAGGATAATGTACTGGGAACTCCCAGAAGAATCTGATTTGTGGTGAGGGAGAGATAAAAGCTCATTTAGGAACCTGCACTGCATAGGTAGGCAGCTGTTTATCAGTAAATATCTCCACTGAGATTAAGAAAAGCAGTAGCTTAATAAATAAGTACTTCCTGGTATGGTTACTGTACTGGTGACTCCCAAAGAATCTGGATTGTGGTGAGGGAACAGAGAAAAAAGCTCATTTAGGACCTGCACATGAAGGGGGTAGGCAGCTGTTATCAGGGAGTAAACCTTCTGAGAATAAAAACAGCTGGAGCTTAATAATTAAGTACTTCACTGGGGAAAGGAAAATGTACTGGGAACTCCTCAGAAGAATCTGATTGTGGTGAGGGGAGAGAGATAAAAGCTCATTTAGGAACGACATGAACATGCTTACGTAGAGCTGTTTATCAGTAAATATCTCCACTGAGATTAAGAAAAGCAGTAGCTTAATAAATTAAGTACTTCCTGGTATTGGATTACTGTACTGGTAACAACTCCTCAAAGAATCTGGATTGTGGTGAGGGAACAGAGAAAAAAGCTCATTTAGGACCTGCACTTACGAAGTGGGTAGGCAGCTGTATATCAGGGAGTAAACTCTGAGAATAAAAAAGCCTGGAGCTTGTTAAGGTAACTACACAGGGGAAAGGTAATGTACTGGGAACTCCTCAGAAGAATCTGATTTGTGCTGAGGGGAGAGAGATAAAAGCTCATTTAGGACCTGCACTGACGAAGGGGGTAGGCAGCTGTATATCAGGGAGTAAACATTCTGAGAATAAAAACAGCTGGAGCTTGTTAAGGTAATTACACAGGGGAAAGGATAATGTACTGGGAACTCCTCAGAAGAATCTGATTTGTGGTGAGGGAGAGAGATAAAAGCTCATTTGGAACGACATGAACATGCTGGGTAGGTAGCTGTTTATCAGTAAATATCTCCACTGAGATTAATAAAAGCAGTAGCTTATAAATAAGTACTTCCTGGTATGGTTACTGTACTGGTAACTCCCAAAAGAATCTGGATTGTGGTGAGGGAACAGAGAAAAAAGCTCATTTAGGACCTACACTTAGAAGGGGGTAGGCAGCTGTATATCAGGGAGTAAACTTCTGAGAATAAAAACAGCTGGAGCTTGTTAAGGTAATTACACAGGGGAAAGGATAATGTACTGGGAACTCCTCCGAAGAATCTGATTGTGGTGAGGGGAGGAGATAAAAGCTCATTTAGGAACGACATGAACATGCTGCGTAGGTAGCTGTTTATCAGTAATATCTCCACTGAGATTAAGAAAAGCAGTAGCTTAATAAGTTAAGTACTTCCTGGTATGGTTACTGTACTGGTAACTCCCCAAAGAATCTGGATTGTGGTGAGGGAACAGAGAAAAAAGCTCATTTAGGACCTGCACTTTCGAAGGGGTAGGCAGCTGTATATCAGGGAGTAAACCTTCTGAGAATAAAAACAGCTGGGCTTGTTAAGGTAATTACACAGGGGAAAGGATACTGTACTGGGAACTCCTCAGAAGAATCTGATTTGTGGTGAGGGGAGAGAGATAAAAGCTCATTTAGGAACGACATGAACATGCTGCGTAGGTAGCTGTTATCAGTAAATATCTCCACTGAGATTAAGAAAAGCAGTAGCTTAATAAATTAAGTACTTCCTGGTATGGTTACTGTACTGGTAACTCCCCAAAAGAATCTGATTGTGGTGAGGGAACAGAGAAAAAGCTCATTTAGGACCTGCACTTACGAAGGGGTAGGCAGCTGTATATCAGGGAGTAAACCTTCTGAGAATAAAAACAGCTGGAGCTTGTTAAGGTAATTACACAGGGGAAAGGATAATGTACTGGTAACTCCTCAGAAGAATCTGATTTGTGGTGAGGGGAGAGAGATAAAAACTCATTTAGGAACGACATGAACATGCTGCGTAGGTAGCTGTTTATCAGTAAATATCTCCACTGAGATTAAGAAAAGCAGTATCTTAATAAATTAAGTACTTCCTGGTATGGTTACTGTACTGGTAACTCCCCAAAGAATCTGGATTGTGGTGAGGGAACAGAGAAAAAAGCTCATTTAGGACCTGCACTTACGAAGGGGGTAGGCAGCTGTATATCAGGGAGTAAACCTTCTGAGAATAAAAACAGCTGGAGCTTGTTAAGGTAATTACACAGGGGAAAGGATAATGTACTGGGAACTCCTCAGAAGAATCTGATTTGTGGTGAGGGGAGAGAGATAAAAGCTCATTTAGGAACGACATGAACATGCTGCGTAGGTAGCTGTTTATCAGTAAATATCTCCACTGAGATTAAGAAAAGCAGTAGCTTAATAAATTAAGTACTTCCTGGTATGGTTACTGTACTGGTAACTCCCCAAAGAATCTGGATTTGGTGAGGGAACAGAGAAAAAAGCTCATTTAGGACCTGCACTTACGAAGGGGTAGGCAGCTGTATATCAGGGAGTAAACCTTCTGAGAATAAAAACAGCTGGAGCTTGTTAAGGTAATTACACAGGGAAAGGATAATGTACTGGGAACTCCTCAGAAGAATCTGATTTGTGGTGAGGGGAGAGAGATAAAAGCTCATTTAGGAACGACATGAACATGCTGCATACGTAGCTGTTTATCAGTAAATATCTCCACTGAGATTAAGAAAAGCAGTAGCTTAATAAATTAAGTACTTCCTGGTATGGTTACTGTACTGGTAACTCCCCAAAAGAATCTGGATTGTGGTGAGGGAACAGAGAAAAAAGCTCATTTAGGACCTGCACTTACGAAGGGGGTAGGCAGCTGTATATCAGGGAGTAAACCTTCTGAGAATAAAAACAGCTGGAGCTTGTTAAGGTAATTACACAGGGGAAAGGATAATGTACTGGGAACTCCTCAGAAGAATCTGATTTGTGGTGAGGGGAGAGAGATAAAAGCTCATTTAGGAACGACATGAACATACTGCGTACGTAGCTGTTTATCAGTAAATATCTCCACTGAGATTAAGAAAGCAGTAGCTTAATAAATTAAGTACTTCCTGGTATGGTTACTGTACTGGTAACTCCCCAAAAGAATCTGGATTGTGGTGAGGGAACAGAGAAAAAAGCTCATTTAGGACCTGCACTTACGAAGGGGGTAGGCAGCTGTATATCAGGGAGTAAACCTTCTGAGAATAAAAACACCTGGAGCTTGTTAAGGTAATTACACAGGGGAAAGGATAATGTACTGGGAACTCCTCAGAAGAATCTGATTTGTGGTGAGGGGAGAGAGATAAAAGCTCATTTAGGAACGACATGAACATGCTGCGTAGGTAGCTGTTTATCAGTAAATATCTCCACTGAGATTAAGAAAAGCAGTAGCTTAATAAATTAAGTACTTCCTGGTATGGTTACTGTACTGGTAACTCCCCAAAGAATCTGGATTGTGGTGAGGGAACAGAGAAAAAGCTCATTTAGGACCTGCACTTTCGAAGGGGGTAGGCAGCTGTATATCAGGGAGTAAACCTCTGAGAATAAAAACAGCATGGAGCTTGTTAAGGTATTACACAGGGGAAAGAGTAATGTACTGGGAACTCCTCAGAAGAATCTGATTTGTGGTGAGGGGAAAGAGATAAAAGCTCATTTAGGACGACATGAACACGCTGCGTACGTAGCTGTTTATCAGTAAATATCTCCACTGAGATAAAAAAGCAGTAGCTTAATAAATTAAGTACTTCCTGGTATGGTTACTGTACTGGTAACTCCCCAAAAGAATCTGGATTGTGGTGAGGGGAACAGAGAAAAAACTCATTTAGGACCTGCACTTACGAAGGTGGTAGGCAGCTGTATATCAGGGAGTAAACATTCTGAGAATAAAAACAGCTGGAGCTTGTTAAGTAAATACACAGGGGAAAGGATAATGTACTGGGAACTCCTCAGAAGAATCTGATTTGTGGTGAGGGAGAGAGATAAAAGCTCATTTAGGACCTGCACTTACGAAGGGGGTAGGCAGCTGTATATCAGGGAGAAACCTTCTGAGAATAAAAAAAGCTGGAGCTTGTTAAGGTAATTACACAGGGAAAGGAAATGTACTGGGAACTTCAGAAGAATCTGATTTGTGGTGAGGGGAGAGAGATAAAAGCTCATTTAGGAAAGACACAACATGCTGCGTAGGTAGCTGTTTATCAGTAAATATCCACTGAGATAAGAAAAGCAGTAGCTTAATAAGTTAAGTACTTCCTGGTATGGTTACTGTACTGGTAACTCCCCAAAAAATCTGATGTGGTGAGGGAACAGAGAAAAAAGCTCATTTAGGCCTGCACTTTCGAAGGGGGCAGGCAGCTGTATATCAGGGAGTAAACCTTCTGAGAATAAAAACAGCTGGAGCTTGTTAAGGTAATTACACAGGGGAAAGGATAATGTACTGGTAACTCCTCAGAAGAATCTGATTTGTGGTGAGGGGAGAGTGATAAAAGCATTTAGAACGACATGAACATGCTGCATAGGTAGCTGTTTATCAGTAAATATCTCCACTGAGATTAAGAAAAGCAGTAGCTTAATAAATCAAGTACTTCCTGGTATGGTTACTGTACTGGTGAACTCCCCAAAGAATCTGGATTGTGGTGAGGGAACAGAGAAAAAAGCTCATTTAGGACCTGCACTTTCGAAGGGGGTAGGCAGCTGTATATCAGGGAGTAAACCTTCTGAGAATAAAAACAGTGGAGCTTGTTAAGGTACTTACACAGGGGAAAGGAAAATGTACTGGGAACTCCTCAGAAGAATCTGATTTGTGGTGAGGGGAGAGAGATAAAAGCTCATTTAGGAACGACATGAACATGCTGCGTACGTAGCTGTTTATCAGTAAATATCTCCACTGAGATTAAGAAAAGCAGTAGCTAATAAATTAAGTACTTCCTGGTATGGTTACTGTACTGGTAACTCCCAAAGAATCTGGATTGTGGTGAGGGGAACAGAGAAAAAAGCTCATTTAGGACCTGCACTTACGAAGTGGGTAGGCAGCTGTATATCAGGGAGTAAACCTCTGAGAATAAAAAAACTGGAGCTTGTTAAGGTAACTACACAGGGGAAAGATAATGTACTGGGAACTCCTCAGAAGAATCTGATTTGTGGTGAGGGGAGAGAGATAAAAGCTCATTTAGGAACGACATGAACATGCTGCGTACGTAGCTGTTTATCAGTAAATATCTCCACTGAGATTAAGAAAAGCAGTAGCTTAATAAATTAAGTACTTCCTGGTATGGTTACTGTACTGGTAACTCCCCAAAAGAATCTGGATTGTGGTGAGGGAACAGAGAAAAAGCTCATTTAGGAACCTGCACTTACGAAGGTGGTAGGCAGCTGTATATCAGGGAGTAAACCTTCTGAGAATAAAAACAGCTGGAAGTATTAAGGTAATTACACAGGGGAAAGGATAATGTACTGGGAACTCCTCAGAAGAATCTGATTTGTGGTGAGGGGAGAGAGATAAAAGCTCATTTAGGACCTGCACTTACGAAGGGGGTAGGCAGCTGTATATCAGGGAGTAAACCTTCTGAGAATAAAAACAGCTGGAGCTTGTTAAGGTAATTACACAGGGGAAAGGATAATGTACTGGGAACAATTCAGAAGAATCTGATTTGTGGTGAGGGAGAGAGATAAAAGCTCATTTAAACGACATGAACATGCTGGGTAGGTAGCTGTTTATCAGTAAATATCTCCACTGAGATTAAGAAAAGCAGTAGCTTAATAAATAAGTACTTCCTGGTATGGTTACTGTACTGGTAACTCCCAAAAGAATCTGGATTGTGGTGAGGGAACAGAGAAAAAAGCTCATTTAGGACCTGCACTTACGAAGGGGGTAGGCAGCTGTATATCAGGGAGTAAACCTTCTGAGAATAAAAACAGCTGGAGCTTGTTAAGGTAATTACACAGGGGAAAGGATAATGTACTGGGAACTCCTCAGAAGAATCTGGATTTGTGGTGAGGGGAGAGATAAAAGCTCATTTAGGAACGACATGAACATGCTGCGTAGGCAGCTGTTTATCAGTAAACCTATCTCCACTGAGATTAAGAAAAGCAGTAGCTTAATAAGTTAAGTAATTCCTGGTATGGTTACTGTACTGGTAACTCCCCAAAGAATCTGATTTGTGGTGAGAGAACAGAGAAAAAAGCTCATTTAGGACCTGCACTGCGAAGGGGGCAGGCTGTTTATCAGGGAGTAAACCTTCTGAGAATAAAAACAGTGGAGCTTGTTAAGGTAATTACCAGGTAAAGGATAATGTACTGGGAACTCCTCAGAAGAATCTGGATTGTGGTGAGGGGAGAGAGATAAAAGCTCATTTAGGAACGACATGAACATGCTGCGTAGGCAGCTGTTTATCAGTAAATATCTCCACTGAGTAAGAAAAGCAGGAGCTAATAAATTAAGTACTTCCTGGTAAAGTTACTGTACTGGGAACTCCACAAAAGAATCTGATTGTGGTGAGGGAACAGAGAAAAAAGCTCATTTAGGACCTGCACTTACGAAGGGGGTAGCAGCTGTATATCAGTAAACCTTCTCCACTGAATAAAAACAGCTGGAGCTTGTTAAGGTAATTACACAGGGGAAAGGATAATGTACTGGTAACTCCTCAGAAGAATCTGATTTGTGGTGAGGGGAGAGAGATAAAAACTCATTTAGGACCTGACATGAAGCTGGTAGGCAGCTGTATCAGGGAGTAAACCTTCTGAGAATAAAAACAGCTGGAGCTTAATAAATTAAGTACTTCCTGGGGAAAGGATAATGTACTGGGAACTCCTCAGAAGAATCTGATTGTGGTGAGGGGAACAGAGATAAAAGCTCATTTAGGACCTGCACTTACGAAGGGGTAGGCAGCTGTATATCAGGGTGTAAACCTTCTGAGAATAAAACAGTGGAGCTTGTTAAGGTAATTACACAGGGGAAAGGATAATGTACTGGGAACTCCTCAGAAGAATCTGATTTGTGGTGAGGGGAGAGAGATAAAAGCTCATTTAGGAACGACATGAACATGCTGGTAGGTAGCTGTTTATCAGTAAATATCTTCCACTGAGATTAAGAAAAGCAGTAGCTTAATAAATTAAGTACTTACCTGGTATGGTTACTGTACTGGTAACTCCCAAAGAATCTGGATTGTGGTGAGGGAACAGAGATAAAAGCTCATTTATGACCTGCACTTACGAAGCGGGTAGGCAGCTGTATATCAGGGAGTAAACCTTCTAAGAATAAAAACAGCTGGAGCTTGTTAAGGTAATTACACAGGGGAAAGGATAATGTACTGGGAACTCCTCAGAAGAATCTGATTTGTGGTGAGGGGAAAGAGATAAAAGCTCATTTAGGAACGACATGAACACGCTGCATACGTAGGCGGTTTATCAGTAAATATCTCCACTGAGATTAAAAAAGCAGTAGTTAATAAATTAAGTACTTCCTGGTATGGTTACTGTACTGGTAACTCCCCAAAAAATCTGGATTGTGGTGAGGGAACAGAGAAAAAGCTCATTTAGGACCTACACTTACGAAGGGGTAGGCAGCTGTATATCAGGGAGTAAACCTTCTGAGAATAAAAACAGCTGGAGCTTGTTAAGGTACTTACACAGGGGAAAGGATAATGTACTGGGAACTCCTCAGAAGAATCTGATTGTGGTGAGGGGAGAGAGATAAAAGCTCATTTAGGAACGACATGAACATGCTGCGTAGGTAGCTGTTTATCAGTAAATATCTCCACTGAGATAAGAAAAGCAGTAGCTTAATAAATTAAGTACTTCCTGGTATGGTTACTGTACTGGTAACTCCCAAAGAATCTGGATTGTGGTGAGGGAACAGAGAAAAAAGCTCATTTAGGACCTGCACTTACGAAGGGGGTAGGCAGCTGTATATCAGGGAGTAAACCTTCTGAGAATAAAAACAGTGGAGCTTGTTAAGGTAATTACACAGGGGAAAGGATAATGTACTGGGAACTCCTCAGAAGAATCTGATTTGTGGTGAGGGGAGAGAGATAAAAGCTCATTTAGGAACCTGCACTTACGAAGGGTAGGCAGCTGTATATCAGTAAATATCTCCACTGAGAATAAAAACAGCAGTAGCTTAATAATTAAGTACTTCCTGGGGAAAGGATAATGTACTGGGAACTCCCAGAAGAATCTGATTGTGGTGAGGGAGAGAGAAAAAGCTCATTTAGGACCTGCACTTTGAGGGGGTAGCAGCTGTTATCAGTAAATATCTCCACTGAGAATTAAAAAAGCAGTAGCTTAATAAATAAGTACTTCCTGGTATGGTTACTGTACTGGTAACTCCCAAAAGAATCTGGATTGTGGTGAGGGAACAGAGAAAAAAGCTCATTTAGGACCTGAACACTTATACGGGGGTAGGCTGTATATCAGGGAGTAAATATCTCCACTGAGAATAAAAACAGCTGGAGCTTGTTAAGGTAATTACACTTCAGGGGAAAGGATAATGTACTGGGAACTCCTCAGAAAGAATCTGATTTGTGGTGAGGGGAAGAGATAAAAGCTCATTTAGGACCTGACACTTACGAAGGGGTAGGCAGCTGTTTATCAGTAAATATCTCCACTGAGATTAAGAAAAGCAGTAGCTTGTTAATGTAATTACACAGGTATGGATACTGTACTGGTAACTCCTCAAAGAATCTGGATTTGTGGTGAGGGAGAGAGAAAAAAGCTCATTTAGGACCTGACATTACGAAGGGGGTAGGCAGCTGTATCAGGGAGTAAACCTTCTGAGAATAAAAACAGCTGGAGCTTGTAAATAAGTACTTCAGGGGAAAGGATAATGTACTGGGAACTCCTCAGAAGAATCTGATTTGTGGTGAGGGGAGAGAGATAAAAGCTCATTTAGGAACGACATGAACATGCTGCGTAGGTAGCTGTTTATCAGTAAATATCTCCACTGAGATAAGAAAAGCAGTAGCTTAATAAATTAAGTACTTCCTGGTATGGTTACTGTACTGGTAACTCCCCAAAAGAATCTGGATTGTGGTGAGGGAACAGAGAAAAAAGCTCATTTAGGACCTGCACTTACGAAGGGGTAGGCAGCTGTATATCAGGGAGTAAACCTTCTGAGAATAAAAACAGCTGGAGCTTGTAATTAAGTACAGGGTAAAGGATAATGTACTGGGAACTCCCAAAAGAATCTGATTTGTGGTGAGGGGAGAGAGATAAAAGCTCATTTAGGAACGACATGAACATGCTGCGTAGGTAGCTGTTTATCAGTAAATATCTCCACTGAGATTAAGAAAAGCAGTAGCTTAATAAATTAAGTACTTCCTGGTATGGTTACTGTACTGGTAACTCCCCAAAGAATCTGGATTGTGGTGAGGGAACAGAGAAAAAAGCTCATTTAGGACGACTGAAGGCAAGGTAGCTGTATATCAGGGAGTAAACCTTCTGAGAATAAAAACAGCTGGAGCTTGTTAAGGTAATTCACAGGGGAAAGGATAATGTACTGGGAACTCCTCAGAAGAATCTGATTTGTGGTGAGGGGAGAGAGATAAAAAGCTCATTTAGGAACGCATGAACATGCTGCGTAGGTAGCTGTTTATCAGTAAACCTTCTGAGATTAAGAAACAGCTAGCTTAATAAATTAAGTACTTCCTGGTATGGTTACTGTACTGGTAACTCCCAAAAGAATCTGGATTGTGGTGAGGGAACAGAGAAAAAAGCTCATTAGGACCTGCACTTACGAAGGGGGTAGGCAGCTGTATATCAGGGAGTAAACCTTCTGAGAATAAAACAGCTGGAGCTTGTTAAGGTAATTACACAGGGGAAAGGATAATGTACTGGGAACTCCTCAGAAGAATCTGATTTGTGGTGAGGGGAGAGAGATAAAAGCTCATTTAGGAACGACATGAACATGCTGCGTAGGTAGCTGTTTATCAGTAAATATCTCCACTGAGATTAAGAAAAGCAGTAGCTTAATAAATTAAGTACTTCCTGGTATGGTTACTGTACTGGTAACTCCCCAAAAGAATCTGGATTGTGGTGAGGGAACAGAGAAAAAAGCTCATTTAGGACCTGCACTTACGAAGGGGGTAGGCAGCTGTATATCAGGGAGTAAACCTTCTGAGAATAAAAACAGCTGGAGCTTGTTAAGGTAATTACACAGGGGAAAGGATAATGTACTGGGAACTCCTCAGAAGAATCTGATTTGTGGTGAGGGGAGAGAGATAAAAGCTCATTTAGGAACGACATGAACATGCTGCGTAGGTAGCTGTTTATCAGTAAATATCTCCACTGAGATAAGAAAAGCAGTAGCTTAATAAATTAAGTATTCCTGGTATGGTTACTGTACTGGTAACTCCCCAAAAGAATCTGGATTGTGGTGAGGGAACAGAGAAAAAAGCTCATTTAGGACCTGCACTTACGAAGGGGGTAGGCAGCTGTATATCAGGGAGTAAACCTTCTGAGAATAAAAACAGCTGGAGCTTGTTAAGGTAATTACACAGGGAAAGGATAATGTACTGGGAACTCCTCAGAAGAATCTGATTCGTGGTGAGGGGAGAGAGATAAAAGCTCATTTAGGAACGACATGAACATGCTGCGTAGGTAGCTGTTTATCAGTAAATATCTCCACTGAGATTAAGAAAAGCAGTAGCTTAATAAATTAAGTACTTCCTGGTATGGTTACTGTACTGGTAACTCCCCAAAAGAATCTGGATTGTGGTGAGGGAACAGAGAAAAAAGCTCATTTAGGACCTGCACTTACGAAGGGGGTAGGCAGCTGTATATCAGGGAGTAAACCTTCTGAGAATAAAAACAGCTGGAGCTTGTTAAGGTAATTACCAGGGGAAAGGATAATGTACTGGGAACTCCTCAGAAGAATCTGATTTGTGGTGAGGGGAGAGAGATAAAAGCTCATTTAGGAAAGACATGAACATGCTGCATACGTAGCTGTTTATCAGTAAATATCTCCACTGAGATTAAGAAAAGCAGTAGCTTAATAAATGAAGTACTTCCTGGTATGGATACTGTACTGGTAACTCCCCAAAGAATCTGGATTGTGGTGAGGGAACAGAGAAAAAAGCTCATTTAGGACCTGCAGTTACGAAGGGGGTAGGCAGCTGTATATCAGGGAGTAAACCTTCTGAGAATAAAAACAGCTGGAGCTTGTTAAGGTAATTACACAGGGGAAAGGATAATGTACTGGGAACTCCTCAGAAGAATCTGATTTGTGGTGAGGGGAGAGAGATAAAAGCTCATTTAGGAACGACATGAACATGCTGCGTAGGTAGCTGTTTATCAGTAAATATCTCCACTGAGATTAAGAAAAGCAGTAGCTTAATAAATTAAGTACTTCCTGGTATGGTTACTGTACTGGTAACTCCCCAAAAGAATCTGGATTGTGGTGAGGGAACAGAGAAAAAAGCTCATTTAGGACCTGCACTTACGAAGGGGTAGGCAGCTGTATATCAGGGAGTAAACCTTCTGAGAATAAAAACAGCTGGAGCTTGTTAAGGTATTAACAGGGTAAAGGATAATGTACTGGGAACTCCTCAGAAGAATCTGATTTGTGGTGAGGGGAGAGAGATAAAAGCTCATTTAGGAACGACATGAACATGCTGCGTAGTAGCTGTTTATCAGTAAATATCTCCACTGAGATTAAGAAAAGCAGTAGCTTAATAAATTAAGTACTTCCTGGTATGGTTACTGTACTGGTAACTCCCCAAAGAATCTGGATTGTGGTGAGGGAACAGAGAAAAAAGCTCATTTAGGACCTGCACTTACGAAGGGGGTAGGCAGCTGTATATCAGGGAGTAAACCTTCTGAGAATAAAAACAGCTGGAGCTTGTTAAGGTAATTACACAGGGGAAAGGATAATGTACTGGGAACTCCTCATAAGAATCTGATTTGTGGTGAGGGGAGAGAGATAAAAGCTCATTTAGGAACGACATGAACATGCTGCGTAGGTAGCTGTTTATCAGTAAATATCTCCACTGAGATTAAGAAAAGCAGTAGCTTAATAAATTAAGTACTTCCTGGTATGGTTACTGTACTGGTAACTCCCCAAAAGAATCTGGATTGTGGTGAGGGAACAGAGAAAAAAGCTCATTTAGGACCTGCACTTACGAAGGGGGTAGGCAGCTGTATATCAGGGAGTAAACCTTTGAGAATAAAAACAGCTGGAGCTTGTTAAGGTAATTACACAGGGGAAAGGATAATGTACTGGGAACTCCTCAGAAGAATCTGATTTGTGGTGAGGGGAGAGAGATAAAAGCTCATTTAGGAACGACATGAACATGCTGCGTAGGTAGCTGTTTATCAGTAAATATCTCCACTGAGATTAAGAAAGCAGTAGCTTAATAAATTAAGCACTTCCTGGTATGGTTACTGTACTGGTAACTCCCCAAAAGAATCTGGATTGTGGTGAGGGAACAGAGAAAAAAGCTCATTTAGGACCTGCACTTACGAAGGGGGTAGGCAGCTGTATATCAGGGAGTAAACCTTCTGAGAATAAAAACAGCTGGAGCTTGTTAAGGTAATTACACAGGGGAAAGGATATGTACTGGGAACTCCTCAGAAGAATCTGATTCGTGGTGAGGGGAGAGAGATAAAAGCTCATTTAGGAACGACATGAACATGCTGGGTAGTAGCTGTTCATCAGTAAATATCTCCACTGAGATTAAGAAAAGCAGTATCTTAATAAATTAAGTACTTCCTGGTATGGTTACTGTACTGGTAACTCCCCAAAAGATCTGGATTTGGTGAGGGAACAGAGATAAAAGCTCATTTAGGACCTGCACTTACGAAGGGGGTAGGCAGCTGTATATCAGGGAGTAAACCTTCTGAGAATAAAAACAGCTGGAGCTTGTTAAGGTAATTACACAGGGGAAAGGATAATGTACTGGGAACTCCTCAGAAGAATCTGATTTTGGTGAGGGGAGAGAGATAAAAGCTCATTTAGGAACGACATGAACATGCTGCGTACATAGCTGTTTATCAGTAAATATGTCCACTGAGACTAAGAAAAGCAGTAGCTTAATAAATTAAGTAAATTTCCTGGTATGGTTACTGTACTGGTAACTCCCCAAAAGAATCTGGATTGTGGTGAGGGAACAGAGAAAAAAGCTCATTTAGGAACCTGCACTTACGAAGGGGGTAGGCAGTGTATATCAGGGAGTAAACCTTCTGAGAATAAAAACAGCTGGAGCTTGTTAAGGTAATTACACAGGGGAAAGGATAATGTACTGGGAACTCCTCAGAAGAATCTGATTGTGGTGAGGGGAGAGAGATAAAAGCTCATTTAGGAACGACATGAACATGCTGCGTAGGTAGCTGTTCATCAGTAAATATCTCCACTGAGATTAAGAAAAGCAGTAGCTTAATAAATTAAGTACTTCCTGGTATGGTTACTGTACTGGTAACTCCCCAAAAGAATCTGGATTGTGGTGAGGGAAGAGAGAAAAAAGCTCATTTAGGACCTGCACTTACGAAGGGGGTAGGCAGCTGTATATCAGGGAGTAAACCTTCTGAGAATAAAAACAGCTGAGCTTGTTAAGGTAATTACACAGGGGAAAGGATAATGTACTGGGAACTCCTCAGAAGAATCTGATTTGTGGTGAGGGGAGAGAGATAAAAGCTCATTTAGGAACGACATGAACATGCTGCGTAGGTAGCTGTTTATCAGTAAATATCTCCACTGAGATTAAGAAAAGCAGTAGCTTAATAAATTAAGTACTTCCTGGTATGGTTACTGTACTGGTAACTCCCAAAAGCATCTGGATTGTGGTGAGGGAACAGAGAAAAAAGCTCATTTAGGACCTGCACTTACGAAGGGGGTAGCCAGCTGTATATCAGGGAGTAAACCTTCTGAGAATAAAAACAGCTGGAGCTTGTTAAGGTAATTACACAGGGGAAACGTTAATGTACAGGGAACTCCTCAGAAGAATCTGATTTGTGGTGAGGGGAGAGAGATAAAAGCTCATTTAGGAACGACCTGAACATGCTGCCTACGTAGCTGTTTATCAGTAAATATCTCCACTGAGATTAGGAAAAGCAGTAGCTTAATAAATTAAGTACTTCCTGGTATGGTTACTGTACTGGTAACCCCATAAAAGAATCTGGATTGTGGTGAGGGAACAGAGAAAAAACTCATTTAGGACCTGCACTGACGAAGGGGGTAGGCACCTGTATATCAGGGAGTAAACCTTCTGAGAATAAAAACAGCTGGAGCTTGTTAAGGTAATTACACAGGGGAAATTATAAAGTACTGGGAACTCCTCAGAAGAATCTGATTTGTGGTGAG
>NW_025956837.1:30000-43538 GCF_023159225.1 Perognathus longimembris pacificus | reverse complement strand
CTATCTAACAATCTATGTAACTATCTTACTATGATCACTGTTTCCATTATTACAAACTTCTGACAGGATGTCATGCACACAAAATTCCACTGGGTGGCAGCAGAGAGCTACAAAAAGCAGTCAATTCCCCTCTTGGCCACAGGGTGGCAGTAGAGATCTCTGCTCCCAGTATACCAGCCTCCAGGTAGGAGGTTAAGCCCAGGAAACCCTGCTGCAAAGCACTTGGGAGGTGGCTTAGTGGTAGAGCGCTCGCCCTGCATGCATGCAGCCTAGGTTCAATTCCTGGGTCAGGAAAATCACGGTTTTTCATTTTCTGTGTGGTGGAGAACAAACATGACAGCCTTGGCATGCCACCCTTGAGTCTCAAACCACCAGAAGCAAAGGAAGCAGGAAATACTGGCATTTACTTTCTTTCTTTCCTGTTTGCCTGTCCTCAGGTTTGAACTCAGGGCCTGAGAACTGTCCCACGCTTCTTTTGGCTCAAGGCTAGCACTCGACCACTTGAGCCACAGCGCCATACCCTTCATTTTCTGTGTATGTCTGGCTGTGGACTTGAACTCAGGGCTTCATGCATGCAAAGCAAGCTCTGTACCACTAGGCCACATTCCCAGCCTCTCCCAGTGAGATTTTCTGTGCTTAATTTCCAGGCACAAGCTTGGAATTCTGGGAACAGAGATCTTTAATGCCATCCAGTGTGCGAGGGAGGAATAGCGTAAGTTTGAAAGTAACTCTCTAGCGCCACACAGTGGAATTTGGTGTGCATAGATAGATACAGAGATAGATTGACAGATAGATAGATACGTAGAGAGATAAAGAGATAGACAGACAGATACATACATACATACATACATACATTGAGGTTTAGTTAGACACATAGATATATAGAAAGTTAGATATAGAGATAGATAGGTAGAGACATATATAGAAAGTTAGATACATAGTTACATAGAAATTTAGATACATAGATATGTAGGTAGACACTCATGAACATAGTTAGATAGATAGTTACAAACAACTATGATCACTGTTTCCATTATGACACACTTCTGCCAGGATGTCATGCACACAAAATTCCACTGGGGGGCAGCAGAGAGCTATAGAAAGCAGTCAATTGCCCTCTTGGCCACACGGTGGCAGTAGAGATCTGTGCTCCCAGAATACCAGACTCCAAGCAGGAAGTTAAGCCCAGGAAACCCTGCTGAAAAGCACTGGGGAGGTGGCTTAGTGGTAGAGCGCCCGCCCTGCATGCATGCAGCCTGGGTTCAATTTCCGGGACAGGAAAATCACGGGTTTTCATTTTCTGTGTGGTGGAGAATAAACATGACAGCCTTGGCAAGCCACCCTAGAGTCTCAAACCACCAGAAGCACAGGAAGCACGGAATACTGGCATTTCCTTTCTTTTCTTTCCTGTTTGCAGTCCTAAGATTTGAACTCAGGGCCTGAGCGCTGTCCCTGGCTTCTTTTGGCTCAAGGCTAGCACTCTACCACTTGAGCCACAGCACCACTCCCTTCATCTTCTGTGTATGTCTGGCTGTGGACTTGAACTCAGGGCTTCATGCATGCGAGGCCAGCACTGTACCACCAGGCCACATTCCTAGCCTCTCTCAGTGAGATTTTCTGTGCTTAACTTCCAGGCTGGAGCTTGGAATTCTGGGAACAGAGATCTATATTGCCATCCTGTGGCCGAGGGAGGAATTGCGAAAGTTTGAAAGTAACTCTCTGGCACCACTCAGTGGAATTTGGTACACACGGCCTCCTGCCAGCTGCTTGGTAACTCTGTGAATGGGGATCTCTACTCCCACCCTGTGGACCAAGTAGGAATTGTATTTCTTTGCATAGATCTCTAGCCCCAACCAGTGGATATTAAAGGCATAACATTCTGCATCGCGTTTGGAATTCTGGGAAATGAGGGTCTCTACTGCCACAGTGGGGGCAAGAGGGAAATTTGCTGCTTTCAGTAGATCTCTGCTGCCACCCAGTGGGTCAAAGGAACATAGCATCCAAAGACAAGGAAGGCATTCTGGGGAATGTCTTCTCTGCTGCCACCTCGAGAACAGGACACAAAGTACTCCCTGTATCTTGGGGGGGGACACCCAAGTTTTTTATGAACGCTTTCTGAGCATTTTAAGACTTGCCAACATGGAGATCCAAACCTGTCACAGTTCTCTGAATTATCACCCCACTGGCTGGATGTAATGTGCACAGAATTCCACTGAGTGGTGCCAGAGAGCCACCGAAAGCAGCGTAATTCCTCCCTTGTCCACAGGGTGGCAGCAGATCTCAGTTTCCATTATTCCAACCTGCAGCCTGGATGTCATGCACACAAAAACCTAGTTCAAGCTAGGAATTCTGGGAAATGTGGTCTCTGCTGTACCCTGTGGAAAGGAGAAATCCCTGGGGACTGAAGGGGTCCCTGCCACCCCCTTCATTATGAATGCTTAATGAGCAACACTAAGACTTGCCAACATGGATATCCCAACCTGCCAGAGTTCCCAGAATTATCATCCCACTGACTGATGTCATGCACACAGAATTCCACTGGGTGGCGCCAGAAAGCCACCGAAGGCAGTGTAATTCCTCCCTTGTCCAGTGGGTGGCCGCAGAGATCTCTGTTTCCCTTATCCCTACCTAATGACAGGATATCATGTGCACCAAACTCCACTGGATGGCAGCAGAGAGCTACTGAAAGCAGTCAATTCCCCTCTTGGCCACAGGGGGCAGTAGAGATCTCTTCTCCCAGATTCCCAATCTCCAGGCAGGAAGTTAAACCCAGGAAACCATGCTGAAAAGCACTGGGGAGGTGGCCTAGCGGTAGAGCACTCGCCTCACATGCATTAAGCCCTGGGTTCAATTCCCGCATCAGGAGAATTATGGTTCTTCATTTTCTGTGTGGTGGAGAACCAACATGGCAGCCTTGCAATTCTGCCCTAGAGGCTCAAACCACCAGGAGCACCGAAAGGGGGGAATGGTGGCACTTCCTTTCTTTTTTTTTCTGTTTTCCAGTCCTGGGGCTTGAACTCAGGGCCTGTACAATATTCCTGGGTTCTTTTGGATCAAGGATAGCACTCTACCACTGAGCCACAGAGCAACTCCCTTCCTTTTCTGTGTATGTCAGGCTGGGGAAATGAATCCAGGGCTTCATGCATGCAAGGCCAGCATGGTACCACTAGGCCACATTCCCAGCCTCTCCCGGTGGGAATTTGTGTGCTTAACTTCCTGGCTAGAGCTTGGAATTCTGGGAATTGAGATCTCTACCGCCACCCTGCGGTTTGAGAGAGGAATTGCATACATTTGTAAGTAACTCTCTGGCGCCACAGAGTGGAATTTGGTGCACATGGCATCCTGCCAGCCAATTGGAATTCTGGGAACAGAGATCTCTACTGCCGCATGTGGTCAAGGGAGGAATTGTCCTGCTTTGCATAGATCTCTAGCTCACCCAGTGGACCTTTAAGGCATTAACATCCTGCAATGCCTTTGGAATTCTGGGAAATGTGATCTCTGTGGCCACCTTGAAGGCAAGAGGGAAATGTGCTGCTTTCAGTAGATCTCTGCTGCCACCCAGTGGAGAATAAGGACAGAGCGTCCAAAGACAAGCAAGGCATTCTGGAAAATGCGCTCTCTGCTGCCACCTTTTGCACAGGAGAGAAAGTACTCCCCACCTCGGGGGGGGGGCAAGCCACCCATCTTCATCATGAACACTTTCTGAGCAACACTAAGACTTGCAAAAATGGAGACACAAACCTGCCACAGTTCCCAGAATTAATCCCAGTGGCTGGGGTGTAATGGAAACAGAATTCCACTTGGTGGCACCAGAGAGTCAGCAAAGCAGTGTAATTCCACCCTTGTCCTCTTGGTGGCAGTAGAGATCTCTGTTCCGATTATCCAAACCTGCTGGCAGGATGTCATGTGCACCAAAATCCACTGGGTGGCAGCAGAGAGCTTCAGAAAGCAAGCAGCCAATTCCTCTCTAGGCCACAGGGTGGCAGTAGAGATCTCTGCTCTCAGAATCCCAACTTCCATGCAGGAAATTAAGCCCAGGAAACTCTTATGTACTGCGGACGTAGCCTAGCGGTAGAGCGTTCGCCTCGCATCACGCAGCCCCAGGTTTGATTCTCAGGTCAGGGGAATCATGGTTCTTCATTCTCTGTGTCGTGGAGAACCAAGATGACATCCTTGGCATGCTGCCCTAGAGGCTCAAACCACCTGGAGCTCAGGAAGGAGAGAAAGCTGGCATTTCCTTCCATTTGCCACCCCGGGGTTTGCATTCGGGGCCTGAGCGCTGTCCCTGGCTTCTTTTGGCTCAAGGCTAGCACTCTACCACTTGAGCCACAGCACCACTTCAATCATTTTCTGTGTATGTCGGGCAGGGGAATCGAACCCAGGGCTTCATGCATGCGAGAGCAGCACTGTACCACTAGGCCCAGATGTGGAGTACAATGCCCTGGCCCAAGTTCAAGGCCCTGGCCTGAGATCAAGTCCCAGGCCCTGAGTTTAAGGACCAGGCCTGGAGTTCCAGGGCCCAGGCTCTGAGTTCAAGACCAAGGCCTTGAGTTCAAGGCCCAGGAGCCAAGTTCAAGGGTCCAGACCTGACTTCAAGGCTCTAACCTGAGTTCAAGACCCATACCTGAGTTCAAGGCCAAGGTTAGGAGTTCAAGGCTGATTTCAAGGCCCAGGCCCAGAGTTCAAGGCCCACGCTTCAAGTTCATGACTGAGACCCTGAGTTCAAAGCCCACATCTGAGTTCAAGGCCCAGGCCACAAGTTCAAGGCCCAGACCTGAGTTCAAGATCCAAGCCCCGATTTTAAATACCAGGCCCAGAATTCCAGGCCCAGGCCCTGAGTTCAAGGCCAAGTCCGTGAGTTCAAGGCCTGATTTCAAGTCCCAGGCCCCAAGTTGTAGGCCAAGGCTTCAAGTTCAAGACACAAGATCCAAGTTCAAGGCCCAGGCCTGAGTTCAAGGCCCAGGTATCAAGTTCAAGGCCCAGACCCTGAGTTCAAGGCCAGAACTGAGCTCATGGCCCAGGGAACAAGTTCAAGGCCCAGAACTGAGTTCAAGGCCCAGGACCCGAGTTAAAGCCCCAGGACCAAAGTTCAAGGGTCAGAACTGACTTCAAGGCCCAGCCCTGAGTTCAAAGCCCAGACCTGAGATCAAGGCCAAGGCCACGAGTTCAAGGCCTGAGATAAAGGCCCAGACCTGAGTTCAAGGCCCACGCTCCAAGTTCAAGGCCCAGACCTGAGTTCACAGCCCAGGCCATGAATTCAAGGCCCAAACCTGAGTTCAAGGACCAGGCCCGAGTTCCATGCCCACTCCTGTAGTTCAAAGCCATGGCCCCGAGTTCAAGGCCCAGGACCCAATTTAAAGGGACAAACCTGACTTCAAGGCCCAGTCCTGATTTCGAGGCCCAGACCTGTGTTCAAGGCAATGGCTGTGAATTCAAGGCCTGAGTTCAAGGCCCAGGACCCAAGTTCAAAGCCCAAGCCCTGAGTTCAAGTACCAGGCCCAGAATTCCAGGCCCTGGCCCGGAGTTCAAGGCCAACGCCCCGAATTCAAGGCCCAGGATCCTAGTTCAAGTCTCAGACCTGAGTACATGGCCAAGGCCTTGAGTTCAATGCCTGAGTACAAGGCCCAGGCCATGAGTTCTAGGCTCAGGCTTCAATTTCAAGGCCAAGACAATGAGTTCAAGGCCCACACCAGAGTTCCAGGCCCAGGCTTGCAGTAGAAGGCTCAGGCCCAATTTCAAGGCCCAGGCCGGGTGTTCGAGGCCAAGCCCTGTGTTCAAGGGCAGACCTGAGTTCAAGGCCAAGGCTCCCAGTTTAAGGCCCAACCTGAGTTCAAGGCCCAGATCTGGGAGTTCAAGACCCAGGCCCTGAGTTCAAGGCCCAGACCTGAGTGCAAGGCCAAGGCTGTGGGTTCGAGGCCTGAGTTCAAGGCCTTGTCCACCAGTTCAATGCAAAGACCTTAGTTGAAGGCCCAGGCCATGAGTTCAAGGCCCAAGGGAACTGAGTTCAAGGACCAGACCCCGAGTTCACGGCCCAGGATAAATGTCCAAGGCCCAGACTCTCTGAGTTCAAGACCCAGGCCCTGAGTTCAAGGCCCAAACCCGAGTTCAACGTCCAGATCTGGAGTTCAAGGCCCAGGACCTTAGATTAAGGCCCAGGTCTGGAGTTCAAGTCCCAGGCCCCAAGTTGAAGGTCCACACTCTCAGTTTAAGGCCAAACCCCAGATCAAGTCCCAGATCTGGAGTTCAAGGCCCAAGCCCCCAATACAAGAACCAGGCCCAGATTTCCAGGCCCAGGCTCTGAATTCAAGGCCAAGGCCCCTTGTTCAAGGCCAAGGACCCTTGTTCAAGGGTCAGACCTGACTTCAAGGCCCTACCCTGAGTTCAAGGCCCAGACCTGGATTCAAGGCCAAGGCCCCAAGTTCAAGGCCCAGGACCCTTATCAAGGGTCAGACCTGACTTCAAGGCCCTACCCTGAGTTCAAGGCCCAGACCTTGGTTCAAGGCCAAGGCCCCATGTTCAAGGCCTGTGTTCAAGGCCTAGGCCCCTAGTTCTAGGCCCAGGCTTCAAGTTCAAGGCCCAGACAATGAGTTCAAGGCCCACAACTGAGTTCAAGGCCCAGACCCAATTTCAAGGCCCAGGTCCTGTGTTCAAGACCCAGCCCTGTTTCCAAGTCCTGACCTGACTTCAAGGCCAAGGCTGTTGTTTAGAGGCCTAGGTTCCAGGCATAGGCCACCATTTCAAGGCCAAGACCTTAGTTCAATGCCCAGGCCATGAGTACAAGGCTCAAGGACACTGAGCTCAAGGCCCAGGCCCTGAGTTCCAAGCCCAGACCTGAGTTCAAGGGCCAGGCTGGGAGTTCCAGGCCCAGGCCCAGAGTTCCAGGCCCAGGCCCCGATTTCAAGGCCAAGGCCCCCAGTTCAAGGACCAGGACCCAAGTTCCAGGGTCAGACCTGACTTCTAAGCCCAGCCCCTGAGTTTAAGGCCCAGCCCTGAGTACAAAGCTGAGACCTGAGTTCAAGGCAAAGGCCATGAGTTCACAGCCTGATTTCAAGACCCAGGCCCCGAGTTCAAGGCCAAGGCCCCCAATTTAAGGGCCAGGACACTAATTCAAGGGTCAGCCCTAATATCAAGGCCCAGCCTTGAGTTCTAGGGCCCAGACCTGAGTTCAAGGCTAAGTCCCCGAGTTCAAGGCCCAAGCTCCAAGTTCAAGGCCCAGGATCCTGATTCAAGGCCCAGACCATAGTTCAAGGCCCAAGCCCCGAGTTCAAGTACCAGGTCTGGAATTCCAGGCCCAGGCCCCAAATTCAAGCCGAAGGCACCGAGTTTAAGGCCCAGGACCCAAGTTCAAAGGTCAGACCTGACTTCAAGGCCCAGCCCTGAGTTCAAGACCAGACCTGAGTTTCAAGGCACAGACTTGGTGTTCAAATCCCAGGCCCTGAGTTCAAGGCCCAGACCTGAGTTCAAGGCCCAAGCCCCAAGTTCAAGTACCTGGTCTGGAGGTCCATGCCCAGGTCCCAAGTTCAAGCCGAAGGCCCGAGTTCAAGGCCCAGAATCCTAGTTCAAGGGTCAGACCTTAGTTCAAGGCCCAGCCCTGAGTTCAAGGCCAAGACCTGAGTTCAAGGCCACGGCTGCAAATTCAAGGCCTGAGTTCAAGTCCCAGTCCCTGAGTTATAGTCCCAGACTTCATTCAAGGCCGAGACAATCACTTCAAGGCCCACACCTGACTTCAAGGCTCAGTCCTTGAGTAGAAGGCTCAAGCCAAATTTCAAGGCCAGACCTGAGTTCAAGGCCACGGCAGTAGGTTCAAGTCCTGAGTTCAAGGCCTAGGCCCCCAGTTCAAAACCAAGATCTTAGTTCAAGTCCCAGGCCATGAGGTCAAGGTCCAAGGACACTGTGTTGAAGGCCCAGGCCCCGAGTTCAAGGCCCACATCTGAGTTCAAGGTCCAGGCCCCTAGTTCAAGGCCCAGGATACACGTTCAAGACCCACACACCCAGTTCAAGGCCCAGGCCCTGAGTTCAAAGCCCAGGCCCGGAGTTCAAAGCCATGACCTGTTCAAGGCCCAGACCCTGAGTTCAAGGCCCAGATGTGCAGTTCAAAGCCCTGGGCCAAGTTCAAGGCCCCGGCCCGAGATCAAGTCCCAGGCCCTGAGTTCAATGACCAGGCCTGGAGTTCCAAGGCCAGGCCCTGAGTTCAAGGCCAAGGCCTCAAGTTCAAGGCCCAGGAGCCAAGTTCAAGGGTCAGACCTGACTTCAAGGCTCTAACCTGAGCTCAAGGCCCACACCAGAGTTCAAGGCCAAGGGTAGGAGTTCAAGGCTGATTTCAAGGCCCAGGCCCTGAGTTCTAGGCCCAGGCTTCAAGTTCAAGACTGAGACCCTGAGTTCAAGGACCACATCTGAGTTCAAGGCCCAGGCCTGGAGTAGAAGGCTCAGTCCCAATTTCAAGGCCCAGGCCCTGAGTTCAGGGCCCAGCTCTGTGTTCAATGCCCAGACCTGAGTTGAAGGCCAAGGCCATGGGTTCAAGGCCTGACTTTAAGACCTAGGCCCCCAGTTCAAGGCCAAGACCTTAGTTCAAGGCCCGGGCCATGGGTTCAAGGCCCAAAGACACTGAGTTCAAGGACCAGGCCCCTTATTCAAGGCCCAGGATCCAGGTTCCAGACCCAGACCTCCAGTTCAAGGCACAGGCCCTGAGTTCATGGCCCAGACCCTGAGTTCAAGGCCCAGGCCCCAAGTTCCAGGCCCAGGCCCTGAGTTCAAGGCCCAGACCTGAGTTCAAGGCCCAGGCCACAAAGTCATGGCACAGACTTGAGTTCAAGTGCAGACCTCAGTTCAAGGCCCAGGCCCAGAGTTGAAGGCCTGAGTTCAAGGCCCAGGCCCTGAGTTCAAGACCCAGGCTCCAAGATCAAGGCCCAGGATCCAAGTTCAAGGCCCAGACCTGAGTTCAATGCCTAGGCCCGAAGTTCAAGGCCCAAACCCGAATTCAAGGCCCAGATCTGGAGATCAAGTCACAGGACCTTAATTTAAGGCCCAGGCCTGGAGTTCAATGCTCAGGCCCCAGGTTCAAGGTCCCTGACCCCAATTTAAGATCCAGACTTGAGTTCAAGGCCCAGATCTGGAATTCAAGGGCCTGGCCTGGAGTTCCAGGCCCAGGCCAAAACTTCAAGGCCAAGACCCGGAGTTAAAGGCCAAGGACAAAAGTTCAAGGGTCAGACCTGAATTCAAGTCCAAGCCCTGAGTTTGAGGACCAGACCTGAGTTCAAGGCCAAGGCCCAGAATTCAAGACCCTGGCTTATGTAACTAATAATCTATCGATTTCTGTAACTATCTCCCTATCTATGTAACTATGTTTGTATGTAATGATATATCTATATAACTATCCACCTATCTACCTACCTATCTATCTAAATTCCTGTCTAAATAACTTTGAACGTTTCTATGGGTTTATGTATCTATATCTGTCTATCTATCTATCTATCTATCTATCTATCTATCTATCTATCTATCTATCTATCTATCTATCTACCTACCTAACTATCTACCTAAGTATCTATCTGTCTATGTAACTATCAATCTAACTAATTGTCTATCTATCTACAATCTATGTAACTATTTAACTATCTACCCACCTATATGAATAACTATCTATCTATCTTTCTAAGTATCTACCTGTCCTTCTATGAAACTATTTACCTAATTAAGTATCTATCTATGTAACTATCTATCTAGCTATCTATGTAGATATCTTGCTAAATAACTGTCTAACTCTCTATCCAATTATCTCTATCAATGTAAATATATATCTATCTTTCTATTTATGTAAATATTTACCTATCTATTTAACTATCCTGGTATGTAATTGTTTATCTATGTAACTATCTACCTATCTATCTTTCTACCTATCTATCTAAGTTTCTATCTAATTATGTACCTAAATCTCAATGTATTTTTGTATGTATGTATGTATGTATGTATGTATGTATGTATGTATGTATCATTCCATCTATCTATATATCTACCTAACTACCTATATATATATAACTACCTGTCTAAATATGTATCTAACTAAATCTCACTGTACGTATGTATGTATGCATGTATGTATGTATGCATGCATGCATGTATGTATGTATGTATCTATCAATCTATCTATCTGCCTAACTGCCTAAATGTATAACTACATAGCTAAATAAGTAACTAAATCTCAATGTATGTATGTATGCATGTATGTATGCATGTATGCATGTATGCATGTATGTATGCATGTATGTATGTATGTATGTATGTATCCATCCATCCATCTATCTATCTATCTATCTATCTATCTATCTATCTACCTATCTATCTATCTATCAAGATAACTATCTACCTAACCAGTTAACTCTCAATCTATGCAATTATTTATTTATCTATGTAATTGTCTATCTATTTATATATGTAAATCTCTACCTTGCTTTATAATTATCTTTGTATGTAACTATTTATCTATCTAACTACCTATCAAATTATTCATCTAACTATCAAACTATGTATCTACCTAACTCCCATTGTATTTTTCTTTCTATGTATTTATTTATATATCTATCTATGTAACTATCTATCTAACTAGTTATCTATGTATGTATGCATGTATGTATGTATGTATGTATTTGTGTATCTATCTATCCATCTATCTATCTATTTAACTAACTACCTATATGTATAACTACTTATCTAAATAGGTATGTAACTAAATCTAAATGTACGCATGCATATATGTATGTATGCATGTATGTATGTATGTATGTATGTATCTATCTGTCTATCTATATATCTACCTATCTATCCATCTATCTGTCTATCTAGAATATTTTCGATATATCTAACTCAAAATGTATTCATTTATCTGACTACCTACATAAGAATTTATCTAGACATTTATATAACTTCCTACCTATCAATGTAACAGTTTTAGTATGTAAATATCTATCGATCTACCTATCTTGCTACTCATGTACCTAACTTTCTATGTATCTAAATGAATCTCAATGTATGTATGTATGTATGTATGTATGTATGTATGTATGTATGTATCTATCTATCTATCTATCTATCGATCTAGATAACTATCTACTTAACTAATTAACTCTCAATCTATGCAATTATTTATTTATCTATGTAATTGTCTCTTTATATATGTAACTATCTACCTAGCTATATAACTATCTTTGTATGTAACTATCTATCTATCTAACCACCTAACAAACTATCTAACTATCAAACTATTTATCTACCTAACTCTCATTGTATTTATCTTTCTATGTATCTATCTATGTAACTATCTATCTAACTAGTTATCTATGTATGTATGCATGTAAGTATGCATATATGTATGTGTGTGTGTATGTATGTATGTATCCATCTATCTATCTACTTAACTAACTACCTATATGTATAACTACTTATCTAAATATGTATGTAACTAAATCTAAATGTATGCATGTATGTATTTATGCATGTATGTATGTATGTATGTATGTATCTATCTATCTATCTATCTATCTATCTATCTATCTATGTATTTATCTATCAATCTATCTGCCTAACTCCCTACATGTTTAACTACCTATCTAAATAAGTATCTAACTAAATCTAAGTGTACGTATGTATGCATGTATGCATGTATGCATGCATGTATGCATGCATGCATGCATGCATGTATGTATGTATGTATCTATCAATCTATCTACCTACCTATCTATCTGTCTGTCTGCCTGCCTGCCTGCCTGCCTATCTATCTATCTATCTATCTATCTATCTATCTATCTATCTATCTATCTATCTATCTAGAATACTTTCTATATATTTAACTCTCAATCTATTCAATTATCTGACTATCTACATAATTATTTATCTAGACATTTATATAAACACCTACCTATCTATGTAACTGTTTTAGTATGTAAATATCTGTCGATCTACCTATCTAACTACTCATGTACCTAACTTTCTATCTATGTATCTAAATGAATCTCAATGTATGTATGTATGTATGTATGTATGTATGTATGTATGTATCTATCTATCTATCTTTCTATCTTTCTATCTATCTACCTATGTGTATAACTATCTATCTATTGGTCTAACTATCTTTATTTTTAGGTATCTATCTGTCCATCTATATCACTATATCTAACTAAGTATCTATCTATCTATCTATCTATCTATCTATCTATCTATCTATCTACCTACCTACCTATCTATCTATCTATCTATCTATCTATCTAGATAACTATCTACCTAACTAGTTAAGTCACAATCTATGCAATTATTTATCTATCTTTGTAATTGTCTATCTATTTATATATGTAACTATCTATCTATATAACTATCTTTGTATGTAACTATCTATATATCTAACCTCCTAACAAACTATCCATCTAAGTATCAAACTATGTATCTACCGAATTCTCATTGTATTTATCTTTCTATATATCTATCTATATGTCTATCTATGTAACTATCTATCTAACTAGTTATCTATGTATGTATGCATGTATGTATGTATATATGTATGTGTGCATGTATGTATGTATCTATCCAACTATATATCTATCTACCTAACTATCTATCTATCTATCTATCTACCTAAATAACTACCTTTATGTATAACTACCTATGTAAATATGTATCTAAATAAATCTCATTGTATGTATGTATGTAGATATGCATGTATGTATCTATCTAATTAACTAACTACCTATATGTATAACTACTTATCTAATTTTGTATCTAATTAAATCTAAATGTATGCATGTATGTATGTATGTATGTACGTATGTACATATGTATGTACGTACGTATGTATGTATGTACATATGTATGTATGTATGTACGTTAGTATGTATGTATGTATGTATGTATGTATGTATGTATGTATGTATCTATCTATCTATCTATCTATCTATCTATCTATCTATCTATCTATCTAATGAGCTCTCTAACTAATTTTCTATGTATCTAACAATCTATCCATGTAAATATCTATCTATCTATTTATCTACCTATATGACTATATGAATAGCTATCTTTCTAACTATCTATCACTGTATCTTTCTAGATATCTATCTATCTGTCCGTCTATGTAATTATCTACTACCAAAGTATCTATGTATGTGACTATTTATGCAGCCATCTATCTAGCTATTTATCTAACTATCTATGTAAATATCTATTTATACAATGACCTATGTAACTATCTACCTATCTATTTATTCATGTAACTATCTACATATCTATGTAACTATCTTTTTATGTGAGTATCTATCTGTCTATCTACCCATCTGCCTACCTATATATCCATGTAATTTCCATCTATGTATCTAACTTAATCTGAATGTATCTATGTAAGTATCTATGTATGTATCTACGTATCTATCTATCTATCTATCTATCTTTGTATCTATCTTTCTATGTATGTATGTATGTATGTATGTATGTATCTATCTATCTATCTATCTACCTTTGTATCTATCTATCTATCTATCTATCTATCTATCTATCTA
>NW_025956837.1:0-25000 GCF_023159225.1 Perognathus longimembris pacificus | reverse complement strand
CTACCTATGTATACATGTAACTTTCTATCTATGTATCTAACTAACTCTCAATGTATCTATGTATCCATCTTTATAGATGTGTATGTATGTATGTATGTATGTATGCATGTATGTATGTTTGTATGTATCATTCTGTCTATTTGTCTACCTATGTAACTATCTGTCTAATTATCCTTATCTACCAACTTACTTATGTAACTATGTATATATTTATCTACATACCTATTTGTGTAACTACCTACATACATATCTAACTAGATATCTTTCTAGGTATCTACCTATCTGTCTATGTGACTATCTATCAAACGAAGTAACTATCTATCAATGTAACTACCTACCTATGTTATATCTATCTATCTATCTGGCTAACTATCTAACTCTTTATCTATCCAATTACCTATGTATCTATCTAACTAATTATCTATGTCTGTTACTATCTACATATCTATGTAACTAACTTTGTATGTAACTATCTATCTGTCTATTTATATATGTATCTACCTACCTATCTCTATATCTAACTTCTTACATATCTATGTCTCTAACTAAACCTGTATGCATGTATGTATGTATGTATGTATGTATGTATGTATGTATGTATGTATGTATCTATCTATCTATCTATCTATCTATCTATCTATCTATCTATCTGTCTGTCTGTCTGTCTGTCTGTCTGTCTATCTGTCTGTCTGTCTGTCTCTCTGTCTGTCTATCTATCTATCTATCCAATTATTTAACTATTTATGTAACTATTTATTTATGTAACTATCTACCTATCTCAGTAACTATCTTTATATGTACTATCTATGTATCTATCTATGTATCTATGTATCTATCTATGTATCTATGTATGTATCTCTCTCTCTCTATCAATCTAATTATCTATGGAACAATCTTTCTTACTATGTATGTATGTATGTATGTATGTATGTATGTATGTATGTATATATCTAACTATGTAACTATCTTCATACCTAACAATTTATCTAACGTTCTATCTAACTTTGTATCTAACTAACTGTCTTGTATCAATGTATCTATGTATTTATCCATGTTACTATCTATCTAATTTTCCATCTAACAATCTATGTATGTATGTATGTATGTATGTATGTACACATGTATGTATGTATATATGTATGTATGTATCTATCTATCTATCTGAATAAGTTTCTAACTATATCTTTTTAAGTATCTATCTATCTGTCTGTGTAACTATCTAAGTAAGTATCTATATATATGTATCTATCTATGCACCCATCTATCTAGCTATCTAGCTTACTAGTTGTCGAGCTATCTATCTATCCAATTATCTATCTATATAACTATCTTCTATGTATTTATTCATGTAACTATCTATATATCTATATAACAATCGTTGTATGTAAGTTTCTATCTGTCTCACTACCTATTAATCTACCTATCTATCCATGTAACTTTATATCTAAATATATCTGTAACTAACACTCAGTGTATCTATGTATCCATCTATGTATCTCTGTATGTATGTATGTATGTATGTATGTATGTATGTATGTATGTATCTTTCTATCTATCTATCTATCTATCTATCTATCTATCTATCTATCTATCCATCTATCGAACTGTCTATGTAACTATCTATCTAATTATCTTTCTATCTACCAACCTATCTGTGTAACTCTATTTATCTATATACCTATCTGTATACTATCTGTATAACTACCTGTCTAATGATATATCTATCTATCTATCTATCTATCTATCTATCTATCTATCTATCTATCTATCTATCCATCTATCTGTCAATCTATGTAACTATCTTTCTAACTAAATGTCTATCTATCAATGTAACTATCAATCTATGTAACTATCTCTCTAGCTATCTATCTAGTTTTCTGGTTAACTATATATCGAACTCTCTATCTAAGGAATTACCTATTTATCCATGGTACTATCTAACTATGTATCTATGTCTGTAACTATTTACCTATCTATGTAATTAACTTTATGTAACTATCTATCTGTCTAACTATCTACATGTGTATCTATTACCTATCTATGTATCTAACTTTCTATATATCTATGTATCTAAATCACAATATATGTATGTATGTATGTATGTATGTGTGTATGTATGCATGTGTGTATGTATGTATGTGTGTGTATGTATGTATGCATGTATATATGCATATATCTATTTACCTACCTATCTATGTAATTATCAAACTAATTTTCTATCTAACAATCTATGTATCTATGTATCTATCTATCTATGTATCTATCTCTGCACCTATCTCTGTATCTCTGTATCTCTGTATCTCTGTATCTCTCTATCCATCTATCTATCTATCTGTAAATATATCTCTGTATATATCTATATATCTGTCTGAATAACAAACTAACTACCTATCTTTCTAGGTATCTACCTATGTAACTATCTAGAAAACAAAGTATCTATCTATCTATCTATCTATCTATCTATCTATGTAACTATTTATCTAGCTATGTATCTAGCTATCTAAATATTATCTATCTCACTAATTATCTATCTATGTAACTATCTATCAATCTATTTCTGTAACTATCTACCTATCTATGTAACTATCTTTGTATATGAATATCTATCTACCTCTCTATCTACCTACATATCTATATATCTAACTTGAAATCTAACTATGTATCTAACTAAATCTCACTGTATCTATGTATTTAAGTATGTATGTATTTATGTTTGTATGTATTTATGTATGTTTGTATGTATGTATGCATCTATCTATCTATCTATCTATCTACCTACCTACCTACGTACCTACCTACATATGTACCTTCCTACCTACCTACCTTTGTATATAACTATCTATCTAACTATTTATCTTTCTAGGAATCTATCTGTCCTTCTATGTAAGTATATACCTAACTAAGTATCCATCTATCTATCTACGTAACTGTCTCTCTAAGTATTTATCTAGCTATCCAATTGTCTGTCTATCTATCTATCTATCTATCTATCTATCTATCTATCTATCTATCTATCTATCTATCCATCCATCCATCCATCCATCCATCCAACCATCTATCTATCTATCTATCTATCTATCTATCTATCTATCTATTCATGTAACTATCTACATATCTATGTAACTATCTTTGTATGTAAGTATCTATCTGTTTATCAACCTATCTATCCATGTAAATTTCTAACTATGTATCTACCTAACTCTCAGTGTATCTATGTATCCTTATATCTATCTATGTATCTATCTATGTATCTATCAATCTAACTAATAATTTATCTATCTACCAATATAGCTATGTAACCCTCTATTTATTTGTATATCTCTTTGGATAACTACCTACCTAATTATCGAAGTTTATGCCTTTATAGGTATCTATCTATCTATCTATCTATCTATCTATCTATCTATCTAACTAAATATTTACTTATCAATGTAACGATATATCTATGTATCAATCTATGTAGCTGTCTATCAAAGTATCTAACTCTTTATTTAACCAAATATGTATCTATGTTGCTATCAGTCTATTTCTGTAACTATCTACCTCTCTATGTAACTTACTTTGTATGTACCTATCTATCTACATATGTATCTACCTCCTTATCTATGTATCTAACTTTCTACCTATGTGTCTAACTAAATCTCAATGTATGTATGTATGTGTATGTATGTATGTATGTACGTATCTATCTATCTGTTACTATGTAACTAATTATCTATCTTTCTAACTATCTATGCAACTATCTATCTATCTATCTATCTATCTATCTATCTATCTATCTATCTACCTACCTATCTATCTATCTGTCAATCCATTTCAGTATCTATCTATATAACTATCTGAATAACTATCTATCTATCTAGCTACCTATATTTGTATGTATCTATTTATCTCTCTACGTATGTAACTATTTATTAAACAAAGTATCTATCTATCTATCTATCTATCTATCTATCTATCTATCTCTATCTATCTATGTAACTACTTATCTAGCTATGTATCTAGCTATCTAAATATTATCTAACTATTTATCCATCTAATTATCTATCTATGTAACAATCTATCGATCTATTTCTTTTTTTTTTTTTTTTGGCCAGTCCTGGGCCTTGGACTCAGGGCCTGAGCACTGTCCCTGGCTTCTTCCCGCTCAAGGCTAGCACTCTGCCACTTGAGCCACAGCGCCACTTCTGGCCGTTTTCTGCATATGTGGTGCTGGGGAATCGAACCTAGGGCCTCGTGTATCCGAGGCAGGCACTCTTGCCACTAGGCTATATCCCCAGCCCCTATCGATCTATTTCTGTAACTATCTATGTAACTATCTTTGTATGTAAGTACCTAACTATCTACCTATCGATCTACTTACATATATATGTATATATATACATATACATATATATTTGACTTGCTATTTACCTATGTATCTAACTAAATCTCATTGTATCTACGTATGTAAGTATGTATATGTTTATGTTTGTACGTATGTATGTATGTATGTATGTATGTATGTATGTATCTATCTATCTATCTATCTATCTATCTATCTATCTATCTGTCTATCGATCTATGTACCTACCTACTTTTGTATATAACTATCTATCTAACTATTTAACTATTTATCTTTCAAGGTATCTATCTATCTGTCCCTATGTAACTATACATCTAACTAAGTATCCATCTATCTATCTATGTAAGTGTTTATCTAGGTATTTATTTAGCTATCCTATTGTCTATCTTTGTAACTACCTCTCTATCTATGTAATTATTTATCTAAGTATATACCTATTAATGTAACTATCTATCTATGTATCTATCTATGTAACTCTCTAAGTATCTTACTCTTTATCTATCCAAATATGTATGTATGTAACTAACTATTTATCTACTAATGTAACTATCTACCCATCTATGTAACTAACTTTCTATGTATCTATGTATCTATTTATCTATGTATGTATGTATGTATGTATGTATGTATGTATGTATGTATGTATGTATGTATCTATCTATCTATACGTACCTATCTATGTGTCTAACTTTCTATCTAAATGTCAATGTATGTATGTATGTATGTATGTATGTATGTATGTATGTATGTATGTATCTATCTATCTATCTATCTATCTATCTATCTATCTATCTATCTATCTTTCTATCTATCTATAGATCTATGTTACTATCCAACTAATTTTCTATTTATCTAACAGTCTACCTATGCAACTATCTATCTATCTATCTATCTATCTATCTATCTATCATCTATCTATCTGTCAATCTATCTCTGTATGTATCTATTTAATTCTCTGAATAGCTATCTGTCTAACTAACTACCTATCTTTGTAGGTATGTATTTATCTCTCTACCTATGTAACTATTTAGTAAACAAAGTATTTATCTATCTATGTAACTATTTATCTTGTTATGTATATAGCTATCTAAATATTATCTAACTATATATATCTAATTTTCTATGTTACGATCTATTAATCTATTTCTGTAACTACCTGCCTATCTGTGTAACTATCTTTGTATGTAAATACCTATCTAAATATCTACCTATCTGTATACCTACATATCTATATATCTATCTTGCTTTCTAACTATTTATCTAAGTAAATCTCAATGTATCTAGGTATGTAAGTGTATGTATTTATGTTTGTATGTATGTATGCATGCATATATCTATCTACCTATATACCTATGTATATAACTATCTATGTAACTATCTATTTATCTTTCTAGGTATCTATATCTGTCCATCTATGTAAGTATATATCTAACTATGTATCTATCTATCTCTCTGTGTAATTGTATATCTAGGTATTTATCTAGCTATCTAGATAACTATCTATCTAAATATCTAACTCTCAATCTATGCAATTATCTATCTATCCATGTAAATGTGTATTTATCTATATATTTAACTATCTACCCATCTATGTAACTATCTTTGTTTGTAACTATCTATATAACTATGTAAAAATCTACCTACCTATCTATTCATCTAACTTTCTTTCTATGTATCTAACTAGCTCTCATTGTATCTATGTATCTATCTATAGAGCTATCTATGTAACTATCTAGCTAACTAATTATCTATGTATCTAACTATCTATGTAACTCTCCATCTATCTATCTATCTACTTATCTGAATAATTATCTATCTAACTATCTAACTCTCTATCCAATTATCTACTTATCTATGTAACCATCTATCTAACTATTTCTATAACAATCCACCTATCTATGTAAATATATTTGTATGTAACTATTTATCTACCTACCTAATTATCCATTTAACTTTCTAACTATGTATCTAAATAATTCTCAATGTATCTATGTATCTTGTATGTATCTCTGTATCTATCTATCGATCTATCTATCTATGTAAGTATCCATCTAATTATCTATCTACCAATCTATCTATGAAACTATCTATCTATTTATCTATATACCTATCTGTATAACTACCTATCTAACTCTATATCTTCCTAGGTATCTGTCTATCCACGTAACTATCTATCTAACTAAGTATCTACATACCAATGTAGCTATCTATCTAACTAACTCTCTATCCAATTATCTATCTATGTAACTATCTATCTATGTATTTCTGTAACTATCTACATATCTATGTAACTAACTTTGTATGTAATTATCTATCTATCTATCTATCTATCTATCTATCTATCTATCTATCTATCTATCTATCTATCTGTCTGTCTGTCTATATGTCTATATGTCTATCTAACTACATATGTATCTACCTACCTATCGGTGTATCTAACTTTCTATCTAACTATACGTCTAATTAAATCTCAATGTATGTATGTATGTATTATGCACGTATGTATGTATCTATCTATGTAGCGCTCTAACTAATTACCTATCTATTTAACTATCTATGTATTTATGTATCTATGCATCTATGTTTGTATGTATGTATGTATGTATGTATGTATCTATCTATCTATCTATCTATCTATTTATGTATCTTTCTGTCTGTCTGTCTATCTATCTATCTATCTATCTATCTATCTATCTAGGTATCTATCTATCTTTCCATCCATGTAACTATCTATGTATCTATGTATTTATGTATCTATGTATCTATCTATCTATCGGTCTGTAACTTTCTACCTATCTATGTAACTATCTTTGTATGTAACATCTATCTTTCTACCTACCTATCTATCCATACAACTTTCTATATAAATATGTATCTAACTAACTCTCATTGTATCTATGTATCTATGTATGTATCTACTTATATATGTATGCATGTAATTATCTAACTAAATATCTATCTATCTATCTAGCAATCTATCTATGTAACTGTATATGTATGTATGTATTTATCTATCTATCTATCTGCTTATCTATCTATTTTTCTAACTATATGCCTATCTAAATAACTATCTAAGTATCTATCTATCTTACTAAGTTATCTATCTTATTAAGTGTCTATCTACCTCTGTATGTAAGTATCTATGCAGCCATTTATCTAGCTATCTAGCTAAGTACCTATCTATCTGTCTATACAATTTCTATCTATGTATCTATCTCTCCCTTTATTCATAGAGCTATATACATATCTATGTAACTATTTTGTATATTAGTGTATCTGCCTAGCTATCTACCTATCTACCTACCTATCTATACATGAATCTTCCGTCTAAGTATCTAACTAACTCTCAATATGTCTATATTTGTATCTATGTATCTTTGTGTCTATCTAGCTATGTAATTATCTAACTAATTATCTATCTACCAAACTATGTAACTATCTATTTATGTATATACACATCTGTATATCTAACTATCTATCTAACTATATATCTTTCTAAGTATCTATCTGTCGGTCTATCTATGTAATAATCTGTATAACTAAGTATCTACATATCAATGTAACTATATATCTAGGTAAGTATCTAGCTATCTATCTAGCTAACTATCTATCCAACTATCTAACTCTTTATCTATCCAATTACCTATCTACCCATGTAAATGTCTATCTACATATTTCTGTAATTATCTATCTATCTATCTATCTATCTATCTATCTATCTATCTATCTATCTATCTATGTAGCTCACTTTATATGTAACTATCTATCTAACCATCTACATATGTATCTAACTACCTATTTATGGATCTATCTTTCTATCTAACCATGTATCTAACTAATCTCAATGTATCTATATATCCATGTATGTATGTATGTATATATGTATGTATCGATTGATCTATGTAACTATCTACCTAATTATCTATCTAACAATGTATCAATGTAACTATCGATCTATCTGTCAATCTATTTCTGTATTTATATAAGTATCACAATAACTATCTTTCTAACTATCTAACTACCTTTCTTTGTAGGTATCTATCTATCTCTCCACCTATGTAAGTATCTATAAAACAAAGTATCTATCTATCTATGTGACTATTTATCAAGCTATATATCTAGCTATCTAACTAAATATTATCTAACTAACTCTATCTAATTAACTATCTAGGTAACTATTGATCTATTTCTGAAACTATCTACTTAAAATCTTTGTATGTAAATTTTTATCTATCTATCTACCGATCTATCTACCTACATATTTATACATCTAACTATCTATGTATCTAACTAAATCTCAATGAATCTATATATGTATGCATTTATGTATGTATGCATGTATGTATATATGTATGTATATATCTATCAATCTATCTATCTTCCTATGTGTATAACTATCTATCTAAATATCTAACTATTTATCTTTCTATGTATCTATCCGTCCATCTCTGTAACTATATAGCTAACTAAATATCCATCTATCTATGTAACTGTCTATCTAGCTATCTAGCTCTCTATCTAACTATCTAGCTCTCAATCTATCCAATTATTTACCTATCTATGTTATTATGTATCTATCTATACATGTAACTATCTACCATCCATGTAACTATCTTTGTATGTAACTATCTATATATCTAAGTATGTAAGTATCTACTTACCTATCCATCAATCTAATTTCTATCTAACTCTGTATATAACTAAAACTCAATGTATCTATATAGGTATGTATGTATGTATCTCTGTGTCTATGTATGTAAGTATCTATACTTTTACATACCTTTGTGTATAACTATCTATCCAACTATCTAACAATCTATCTTTCTAGGTATCTATCTGTCCATCCATGTAACTATATATCTAACTATGTGTCCATCTATCTCTCCATGTAACTGTGTACCTAGCTATCTAACTATCTAAATCTCAATCTATCCAATTATCGATTCATCTATGTAACTATCTATCAATGTAACTATCTTTGTATGTTACTATCTAAGTAACTATTTACCTACCTGTCTATCCATCTAACTTAGTATCTAACTTTCTCTCTATGTATGTATGTATGTATGTATGTATGTATGTATGTATCTATCTATCTATCTATCTATCTATCTAATGTATGTATGTATGTATGTATGTATGTATGTATCTATCTATCTATCTATCTATCAATCTATCTATCTACCGAGCTCTCTAATTATCTATGTATCTTACAATCTATCTATGTAACTATTTATCTATCTATATTCCTATCTCGATAACTATCTAACTATCTAACATGCTATCTTTCTAGGTATCTATCTATCTGTCTGTCTATGTAACTATCTACTACATAAGTATCTATCTATGTAACTATTTAGGCAGTCATCTTTCTAGCTATTTATCTAACTATCTATCTATGTATTTATCCAATAATCTATGTAACTATCTACCTATCTATTTATTCATGTATCTATCTCCATATCTATGTAACTATCTTTGTATGTGAGTATCTGTCTGTCTATCTACCCATCTACCTACCTATATATCCATGTAACTTTCTTTTTTTTTTTTTTTGCCAGTCCTGGGCCTTGGACTCAGGGCCTGCGCACTGTCCCTGGCTTCCTTTTGCTCAAGGCTAGCACTCTGCCACTTGAGCTACAGCGCCACTTCTGGCCGTTTTCTATATATGTGGTGCTGGGGAATCAAACCCAGGGCTTCACGTATACGAGGCAAGCACTCTTGCCACTAGGCCATATCCCCAGACCCCCATGTAACTTTCTATCTAACTATGTATCTAACTAACTCTGAATGTATCTAAGTATCTATGTAAGTATCTACGTATGTATCTACATATCTATCTTTGTATCTATCTACCTATGTAACTATCTATCTAACTAATTATCTATCTACCAATCTATCTATGTAACTATCTATCTATTGATCCATATACCTAACAGTTTAACTACCTAACTAACTATATATCTTTCTAGGTATATATCTACCTGTCTATCTGTGTAGCTATCTATCCAACTATGTATCTACCTATCAATGTAACTAACTATGCAGCCATCTATCTATCTGTCTATCTATCTATCCAAGTATCTATCTATATAAATATCTGACTATCTATCTATCTATGTAACTAACTTTGTATGTAACTATCTATCAACCTAACTATCTACATATGTATCTACCTACCTATCTATGTATCTAAGTTTCTATCTAATTATGTATCTAACTAATTCTCAATGTACGTATGTATGTACGTATGTATGTATGTATCTATTTATCTATCTAATTATCTATCTATCTAACTCACTATCTATCTATCTGTCAATCTATCTCTGTATATATATATATATATGTATATATATCTGAATAAATATTTAACTATTTAATTACATATTTTCTAGGTATCTATGAATCTCTCTTTGTATGTAACTATCTATATAAGAAAGGAGCTATCTATGTAACTATCTATCTAGCTATGTATCCAGCTATCTAACTAAATGTTACCTAACTATCTAAGTCTCTATCTATCTATCTATCTATCTATATATCTATATATCTCACTATCTTTCTATCTATTTCTGTAACTATCTACCTATGGAAAATTTTGTATGTAAATATATATCTATTTAACTATCTAGCTACCTTCCTATCTGTATGACTACCTTTCTATCTATATATCTAACTAATTCTCAATGTATCTATGCTTGTATGTATGTATGTATTCATATAAATATGTATGTATCTATCTATCTCTTTATGTATTCATGCATCTATTCGTCTACATACCTATGTGTATAACTTTCTATCTAACTATTTATCTTTCTAGATCTCTATCTACCTGTTTAGCTAGGTAACTATATATCTAACTAAGTATTCATCTATCTATCTATGGAACTGTCTACCTATCTGTCTGTCTGTTTATCTATCTATCTATCTATCTTTCTATCTATCTATCTATCTATCTATCTATGTGGGGAGGTAACTGTCTATCTAAAAATCTAACTCTCAATCTATCCAATTATCTATCCATCTATGCAACTATGTACATATCTATATATTTAACTATCTACCCATCTCTATAACTATCTTTGTATGTAACTATCTATCTATTTAACTATCTTCCTACATATTTATCCATCTAACTTTCTATCTAACTATATGTCTAACTATCTCTCATTGTAGGTATGTATCTATGTATCTATCTATGTATCTATGTATGTATCTATGTATCTCTCTATCTATCTAACTAATTATCTATCTAGCAAAATATCTATGAAACTATCTATGTATTTATCTATATACCTATGTGTATAACCACCTATCTAACTATCTAAGTATATATCTTTTTTGGTATCTCTCTCTCTCTATCTATCTATCTGTCTGTCTGTCTGTCTGTCTATTTAACTATCTGTCTAAGTATGTACATATCAGTGTAACTATCTATTTTGCTATCTATCTAACTATCTATCTAACTATGTAAATGTCTATCCAGTTATCTATCTATTTAACTATCTAACTATCTACCTGTTTCTGTAACTATCTACCTATCTATATAACTAACTTTGTATGTAACTATCTGTCATTCTATCTACATATATATCTTCCTGCCTATGTAGGTATCTAACTTTCTAACTATGTGTTTAACTCTATCTCAATGTATGTATGTATGTATGTATGTATGTATGTATGTATCCATCAATCTAGACCCCTGTCCATGATTCCAACCTGCTGACAGGATGTCATGCACACCACACACCAGTGTGTGGCAACAGAGAGCTACAGAAAGCAGTCATTTCCTGTCTTCGCCACAGGATGGCCGTAGAGAGCTACAGAAAGTAATCAATTCCTCTCTTGGCCATGGGTGTCAGTAGAGATCAACAGAAAGCAATAAATTTCCCTCTTGGCCACACGGTGGCAGTAGAGATCTCTGCTCCCATAATACCATCCTCCAGGTAGGAAGTTAAGCCCAGGAGACACTGCTGAAAAACACTGGGAAAGTGGCCCAGCCGTAGAGTGCTTGCCTTGCATCTACACAGCCCCAGGTTCAATTCCCAGGTCAGGAGAATCATGGTTGTTCATTCTCTGTGTCATGGAGAACCAACATGGTTGCCTTGGAATGACGCCATAGAGGCTCAAACCACCAGGAGCAGAGGAAGGCCAGATCTTCGTGTTTCCTTTCATTTTTTTTCTGTTTGACAGTCCTGGGTCTTGAACTCAGTGTCTGAGCACTGTCCCTGGCTTCTTTTGCTCAAGATTAGCATTCTATCACTTGAGCCACAGCTCCACTCCCTTCATTTTCTGTGTATGTCGGGCTTGGGAATTGAACTCAGGGCTTCATACATGAGAGTTGAGCACTGTACCACTAGGACACATTCCCAGCCTCTCCCCGTGGGATTATCTGTGCTCCTGGCTGGAGCTTGGAATTCTGGGAACAGAGATCTCTGCTGCCATCCTGTGGGTGAGGGAGGAATTGCATAAGTGTGAAAGTAACTCTCTAGCGCCACACAGTGGAATTTGGTGTGCATGGCATCCTGTCTGGAGATTGGAATTCTGGGAACAGAGATCTGTGGTCAAGGGAGGAATTTTGTTGCTTTGCATAGATCTCAAACCCCACCCAGTGGATATTTAAGGGATAACATCTTGCAACATGTTTGGAATTATGGGAAATGTGAACTCTAGCGCCACTCTGTGGGCAAAAGGGGGATTTTCTGCTTTCAGTGGATCTCTACTGCCACCCAGTGGAGAATACATGCATAGCATCCTAGTTCAAGCTAGTCATTCTGGGAAATGTGGTCTCTGCTGTACCCTCTGTAAAGGAGAAGAAGTCCCTGGGGACTGGAGGGGGTCCTGCCACCCTCTTCATCATGAACGCTTTCTGAGCAACACTAAGACTTGCCAACATGGATATCCCAACCTGCCACAGTTCCCAGAATTATGATCCCACTGGCTGGATGTCATGCATACAGAATTCCACTGGGTGGCGCCAGAGAGCAACCGAAGGCAGTGTAATTCTTCCCTTGTCCATATGGTGGCAGCAGAGACCTCTGTTTCCATTATCCCTACCTGCTGGCAGGATGTCATTCGCACCAAATTCCACTGGATGGCAGCAGAGAGCTACAGAAAGAAGTCAATTCCTCTCTTTGCCACAGGGTGGCAGTAGAGATCTCTGCTACCAGGCAGGAAATTAAGCCCAGGAAACCATGCTGAAAACACTGGGGAGGTAGTCTAGTGGTAGAGGGCTCCACATGCATTAAGCCCTGGGTTCAATTCCCGGATCAGGGGAATCATGGTTCTTCATTTTCTGTGTGGTGGGGAACCAACATGGCAGCCTTGCAATGCCGTCCTAGTGGCTGCAACCACCAGGAGCACCGAAAGGGGGTAATGCTGGCATTTTCTTTCTTTTTTTATTCTGTTTGCCAGTTTTTGGGCTTTACCTCAGGGCCTGAGCACTGTTCCTGGCTTCTTTTGGCTCAAGGCTAGCACTCTACCACTTGAGCCACAGCGCCACTCCCTTCATTTTCCGTGTATGTCGCTCTGGGGAATCGAACCCAGGGCTTCATGCATGCACGGCCAGCACTATCCCACTAGGCCACATTCTCAACCTCTACCCGTGGCAATTTCTGTGCTTAACTCCCTGCCTGTTGATTGGAATTCTGGGAACAGAGATCTCTACTGCCACCCTGTGGTCAAGGGAGGAATTGTGCTGCTTTGCATAGACCTCTAGCCCCACCCAGTGGATATTTAACACATAACATCCTGCATCATATTTGAAATTCTGGGAAATGAGGTCTCTACTGCCACCTTGAAGGCAAGAGGGAAATGTGCTGCTTTCAGTAGATCTCTTCTGCCACCCAGTGGAGAATAAGGACAGAGCGTCCAAAGAAAAACAAGGCATTCAGGAAAATGCGCGCTCTGCTGGCAACTTTTGCACAAGAGAGAAAGTACTCCTCACCTCTTGGGGGTGTAAGCCACCCATCTTCATCATGAACGCTTTCTGAGCAAAACTAAGACTTGCAAAACTGGAGACACAAACCTGCCACAGTTCCCAGAATTATAATCCCAGTGGCTGGCTGTCATGGAAACCGAATTCCACTCGGTGGCGCCATAGAGTCAGCAAAAGTAGTGCAATTCCTCCCTTGTCCACTGGGTGGCAGGAGAGATCTCTCTTCCCATTATCCCAACCTGCTGGCAGGATGTCATGTGCACCAAACTCCACTGGGTGGCAGCAGAGAGCCACAGAAAGCAGTCAATTCTTCGCTAGGCCACAGGGTGGCAGTAGAGATCTCTGCTCTCAGAATCCCAACTTCCATGCAGGAATTAAGCCCAGGAAACTCTGCTGAAAAACACTGCGGAATTGGCCTGGCGGTAGAGTGCTTGCCTCATATGCATGCAGCCCAGGTTCAATTCCCAGGTCAGGAGCATCAGAGTTCTTCATTCTCTGTATCCTGGAGAACCAACCTGGTAGCCTTGGCATGCCGCCCTAGAGGCTCAAACCACTAGGGGCACAGGAAGGGCAGATTTTGGCATTTCCTTTCTTTTTTTTCTGTTTGCCAGTCCTGGGGCCTGAACTCAGGGCCTGAGCACTGTCCCTGGCTTCTTTTTGCTCAAGGCGAGCACTCTACCACTTGAGCCACAGCGCCACTCCCTTCATCATCTGTGAATGTTGGTCTGTAGAATTGAACCCAGGGCTTCATGCATGTGAGGCCAGCACTGTACCCCTAGGCCACAGTGGGAATTACTCCCAGTGGTTATTTCTGTGTTTAACTTCGTGGCTGTAGCTTGGAATTCTGGGAACAGAGATCGCTACTCCCACCCTGTGGCTGAGAGAGGAATTGCATACATTTGAAGGTGCCTCTCTGGCGCCACCGAGTGGAATTTAGTGCACATGGCATCCTGCCCGTCAATTGGAATTCTGGGAACAGGGATCTCTACTGCGACCTTGTGGTCAACGTAGGAATTGTGCTCCTTTGCATAGATCTCCATCCCCACCCACTGGACATTTAAGCCATAACATCCTACATAGTCTTTGGAATTCTGGTTAATGAGATCTCTATTGCCACCTTGTGGGCAAGAGGAAAATTTGCTGCTTTCAGTAGATCCCTGCTGGTGCCCAGTGGATGAAAAGGACATAGCATCCAAAGACAAGCAAGGCATTCTGGGAAATGCGGTCTCTGCTGCCACCTCGAGAACAGGAGACGAAGTACTCCCTACATCTTGGGGGAGGGCACACAAGTCCATCATGAACGCTTTCTGAGCATTCGAAGACTTGGCAACATGGAGATACAAACCTATCACAGTTCTCAGAATTATCACCCCACTGGCTAGATGTAATGCACACAGAATTCCACTGAGTGGTGCCAGAGAGCCACCGAAAGCTGCGTAATTCCTCCCTTGTCCACAGGGTGACAGCAGATCTCAGTTTCCATTATTCCAAACAGCTGGCAGGATGTCCTGCTCACAAAAACCTAGTTTGAGGTAGTCATTCTGGGAAATGTGGTATCTGCTGTACCCTCTGGAAAGGAGAAGTCCCTGGGGACTGGAGGGGGCCCTGCCACCCTCTTCATCATGAGTGCTTTCTGAGCAACACTAAGACTTGCCAACATGGATATCCCAACCTGCCAGAGTTCCCAGAATTATCATCCCACTGGCTGGATGTCATGCACACAGAATTCCACTGGGTGGCGCCAGAAAGCCACCGAAGGCATTGTCATTCCTCCCTTGTCCACTGGGCAGCAGCAGAGATCTCTGTTTCCATTATCCTTACCTGCTGGCAGGATGTCATTCGCACCAAACTCCACTGGATGGCAGCAGAGAGCTATAGAAAGAAGTCAATTCCCCTCTTGGCCACAGGGTGGCAGTAGAGATCTCTGCTACCAGGCAGGAAATTAAGCCCAAGAAACCCTGCTGAAAAGCACTGGGGAGGTGGCCTAGCGGTAGAGCACTCGCCTTGCATGCATTAAGCCCCAGGTTCAATTCCTGCGTCAGGAGAATCATGCTTCTTCATTTTCTGTGTGTTGGCGAACCAACATGCAGCCTTGCAATGCCGACCTAGAGGCTCAAACCACCAGGAGCACAGGAACCAGGGAATGCTGGCATTTTATTTCTTTTTTTTTTTCCTGTTTCCCAGTCTTGGGGCTTGAACTCAGGGCCTGAGCGCTGTCCCTGTCTTCTTTTGGCTCAAGGTCAGCACTCTAACACTTGAGCCACAGCACCACTCTGTTCATTTTCTGTGAATGTTGGGCTGTAGAATCGAACCCAGGGTGATGGGCATCATGAGTTCGTAGAGGTAGGGAAGTCCCCCCCAGGTGATGTGCATGCCTGTCTTCTTAGAGGAAGGGAAATCGCACACCCTGGCGTTGGGCACCCCCTGGCATTGGGCCGAGGCCTGCATTGGCCACAGTGGTGTGTGGGAAAGGAACGCTTTGGGCTTCAGTGGAGTAGGCAAGTCTCTATTGGACTTATTGCGGGGTGCAAAGGCCTACATTAGAATCAGTGAAGTGTGTAAGGCTGCTAGCATTATTACAGGGGTACATGCAAGACCCACCTTTGACCTCAGTAGGGTGTGCAAAAGGATTGTATTTGGTGTCCGTGGGATGTGCAAGACCTGTAGCGGGCTCAGTGGGTTGTGCAAAGGCTTGTATTGCTCTCTGCAGTGTGCAAGGCGTGCATTGGCCTCAGTGGGGCCTTCAGCGCCTGCATTGGCCTCGGTGCGGTGTGCAAATGCCTGGTTGCATTTGTTGTACTGTGCAAAGCTTGCAGTGGACCCAGTGGAACACGCAAGGCCTGCACAGGTCTCAGTGGGGTGTGCAAAGGCCTGTGTTTGTCCATGATGGAAAATGCAAAGACCACATTGAATGCAGTGGTGTGTGCAAATGTTTACGTTGCTCTCTCTAGTGTGCATGGTCTATATTGACTTCACTGCAGTATGCAAGACCTGCATTGGTTTCAGTGTGTCTTGCAAGGCTACATGGGCCTCAGCAGGGTGTGCAAACGCTCATGTTTCCCTCAGTGGGGGTGTACAAAGCTCTAGTTCCCTCAAAGGCCCGTATTGGACTCAGTGGGCTGTGGAAAGTTCTGGGCTGGAGTCATCTGGGATCACGAAGTCGGTACTGGCCTCAGAGTGGCACGCATAGTGCCCACATCAGACTCCAGTGGGGTGTGCAAAGGACCGCATTACGCAGTAGCAGACTATGCAAGGCATGTGTTGGTGTCAATGGGGGCGTGCAAAGGCCTGCATTGGCGTCAGTGTGGGTTTGGAAACATCTCTATTGCCCTCGGTGAGGAGCGCAATCCCCTCATTGCCCTCAATGGGGTGTAGACAAGGAGTGTATTTGGCCTTGGTGGAGAATGCAAAGCCTGTATTGATGGCATTGTGGAGAATGCAAGACCTGTATTGGCATCAGTGGAGTGTGCAAGGCCTGTGTTGGCATCAGTGGGGTGAGCAAATGGTCTGTGCCCGTGCTTGGTCGGCTATACAAGTTGCATATCTGTTTCAGTGCAGTGTGCAAGGCTTGAATCGGTGTCAGTGGGGCAGGCAAAGGTTCCATTGGCTTCCCTGGGGTGTGCAAATGTCTGTATTGCACTCATGGGAGTATTTACGGTCTGTATTGGCCTCATTGGGGCCTTTAGGGATCCCATCAGGCTCAGTGGGGTGTGCAATAGCCTGTATTGCCCTCAGGGGGGCATTCAAAGCCTGTGCTCTCTCTGTAAGAATATGCAAGGACAGCTTTCTCTCAGTGGGGTGTGCAAAGGCTTGCGTTGCCCCCGCTGGAGTGTGTAAGGTCCATATGGGCCTCACTGTAGCATTCAAGGCCCACATTGTCCCCAGTGGGGCCCGCAAGGCATCTGTCAGCCTCCGTGGGGAGTGCAAGGCCTGCATTTCCTCAGTGAGATATGCAAATCACGCATTACCTCAGTGGGGTTTGGAAAGCCCTGTGTTGCCTTGAGTCGGGCGTTCGACACCTGTATTGGCCTCAGCTAGGTGCACAACAGGATTGTATTTCGACTTGGTTGAGTAGGCAGGGCCTGTATTGTAAACAGCGAGTAGTGCAAGGCTTGTATTGGTGTTATGGAGTGTGCAAGGCCACTACTGGCCTCAGAAGGGTGTGGAAGAGGCCCGCATCTGATCTCAGTGGATGTGCCTAATGTCAGTGGCTGACTCAAAGCAGGTGTTGGACTCAGTGGGGTGTGCGAATGCTGGTGTTGTCCTGAGTGCTTGAGTGCAAAGGCCTGGACTCGCCTCCGCGTGATGTGCAAACAAGTTTATTGGTCTCAGTTGAGTGTGTGGGTCTTGCGTTGGCTTCAATGGAACACAGAGGCCTGCATTGTCCTCAGTGGGGTGTGCAATTGCCCGTGTTGATCTCAGTGGGGCGTGCAAGGTCTCCATAGGCCTCAGTGGGGTGTGCAAAGGCGCGTGTTGCTGTCGGTGGAGTGTGTGAGGCCTAGATTGGTCTCACTGTTGTGTGTAAGGCCTGGATTGTTCTCCGTCGGGTGTGCAAAGGCCTGCACTGGCCTCGGAGGAGAACACAAGGACTTTATGGGCCTCTGAGGGCCATCTTGTTGCTCATGCTTCCCCCTCTCTCTCTCTGTGTTTGTCTCTCTGTCTCTCCCTCTCTCGCTCTCTCTGTCTATCTGTCTGTTTGTCTGTCTGTATATTCATCTACCTATCTGTGATTGTGGAGGTCCGTGTATCTATCTGTCCCTCTCTTTCTCTCTCTATCCATGTATCCCCCTATCTATCCGTCAATCCAATCATCCATTGAACCACAAAACCTTCCACCGAACCACCCACCTATCCATCCACCCATCCACCCATCCACCCATCCAGCCACCCATCCATCCATCCATCCACCCATCCATCCACCCATCCACCCACCCATCCATCCATCCATCCATCCTTCCACCAATCCCAACATCTTTCCATCCATCCATCCACCCACTCATCCACCTGTTCAACCTTCATCCCCCTCACATCCATCCACCCAGCTACCCACCAATCCATCCATCCATCCATCCACCCATCCATCCATCCATCCACCCATCCATCCACACATCCACCCATCCATCCATCCATCCATCCACCCACCCATCCATCCATCCATCCATCCACCCATTCATCCACCCATCCATCCACCCATCCATCCATCCATCCATCCCCCAACCATCCACCCATCCATCCACCCATCCATCCACCCATTCACCCATCCTCCCATCCACTCATCCATCAGGTTGTAAAGTGAACTCCCAACCTCACACTGCACCCGGCCCAGTGCATCCACCATAAAATCAGATTCCTGGAACCTGATGGCGGATGCGACCAATGAACTGGAAATCATGCTTCAATGCCCCTGTGGTGTGACAGGATATACACACTTCAATGTCAGCAGGCCCAACTTCCTCTTGGCCAGCCCACCATGACTCCTTCTCCACCAGTTCCTGCCCACAGCCCGGGAGATAAAACTTGGGGACGCCTTCACGTCCCCAAGGAAAGAGAAGCCATGGGGCGAATGCAGGTTCTTACACTGGGACTGGTGCTTGTGCTCTGCTGGGCAGGCTGGGCCTCATTTGCCACGGTGGATGCTAGGAAGGTACCAGGGTGAAGGGGACTCTGGGTGGGTCGCCATTTCATTGAAGAAGGAGCATTTCTGGGTGGTTCCCCACTGAATTGAAGAAGGAGCATTTCTGGGTGGGTCCCCACTGAATTGAAGAAGGAGCATTTCCGTGTGGGTCGCCATTCTCTTGAGGATGGAGGATCGGTAGGAGGATTCCTAGGTGGGTCTCCAGTGCTGTAATCTCCTCACTCCTGGGGTTTCCTTTCTCTGATTTTCTGCATGTTTACAGAACTTTCTTTGCTAGTCCAAATGAGCCTTGCAATCCAACAGTCCCTTAGACTTGGGATCAGGGCAGTTTTCTGAGGGAACAAGCGGATGTGCCCTATTGAGCGCACCTTCTGGGGGAGGTGGGGGAGTGTGGGGTGCCATCTTCCCCACCCATCCACATCCATTCCCTGGGTCCCCCATTTTCCGTGTGTCCCCCCCACAGACTGTAGGGCTCTGGTACCATGTCTTCACTGCCAGCAATGAACTGGAGGAGTTCCGCGACGAGAATTACCTGCGACTCTACAAGCCCCTGTGTTTCCCTTTCCCCTTCAAACTTGTTGACATTTGGCTTTGGTTTGACTACAGGTAATGGCGTGCGGTGCCTGGGTGGACAGGAACGGAGACCTCCTATGCTAGGTGGTGGCGTGTGCAGTCAAATTGCATTATCTAGGGGCGGGACTTCCCTTCCTGTAGAAACTCAGGCATGCCAGTCACCAGGGGACAGGACTTCCCTTCCTCTAGGAACTTATGCACACCTATCACCCGTCTCCCTGAAGTGACGGTGGGAAGTGAGTTTCTTTTCCCAGAGTTTCCCAACAATCACCATTGTTACACAGGATGACAAGATGGCCCCTGGGACACCAACCCTCTCACAGGACACAGGCAGCACAGAGGGGGTCCCAGGCGAGGGTGTCCCCCATCGGCTTCCTGCGCTCTCTCCTCTGCCAGCTACCAGGGGAACTGTCGCTCAGTGATCCATACTATGGAAAGGCAATTTGGCCGCAGGTACCGGTCCTGGGGTGAGTCCCCGCCACATGACCCCGTGCCCTAAACACCCTCAGGACCCAAGATGGGACAGGGACTTGACTGACAGGTTCACTGACCTATAGACAGAGTGCCTGGCCCTGCTGCTATACTTCATGAATCCCATGAAAGTTTCCCCCATCTTCCCTGCCAACAGTGTCAATGAACACTGAGTGGGAACCGCACCATAGCAAGGATGATGCCAAAGTCCCTCCACCGAACCTTCTAGATCTCGTCCAAGTGAGCGACAGCTTGCTGCTCCTGCGCTTCATTAACCGACCCTCGGGAAGCTTGAGCCATGACATCTACACCATCGTGGCGCTGAGTGGGTGCCGACCTCCGGGGAGGCTCCTGGTGAAATTCCAGGGAGTCTATCGGGCGTCCATTCCCCTGCCTTCTCCTGAATTCGCAGGCCGAGAGCCCACGCTGAGTGAGGCGGACATGGCGGAGTTCCAGAAGGTTGTTCGGGACAATGGAATCGAGGTGGAACCCGTGCGCTTCACCGGTGATGGTAAGGTCACCCTGGGAGGCTATGGAACCCAGGTATCTGGGAGCTTCCACTCTGTCTCTCATGCGTCCTGGAGGGCTACACGTGGCTCGGATTCAATTTCTCTTGTTTCTTTTCTCTTACAGATTATTGCACAGATGATGAGGTGAGTAAGGAATAAATACATAAAGTATTCAGGAAATGATCTGTCTCGAGTGACTAGATGACTGTCCACGTCTGAGTGGAGAGGAATCGAGCTGGATGCTGGGTCCCCTGTCCCCGTTGGGCATTCCCCCTCCCTGGCGGCTCCTCCTGTGCTTATTTGTAACTCTACCCAGGTGTGAAGGACCCCGAGAAGTTCCCCCCACCTGCTCATCTTACAGACAAAAAGAATCAATATGAAGAGGAAATTGCCTCCCTCTCTGAGATTGGGATTTCCTCATTTCCCGTTGACCTGGGCACCCCAGCTCTTTCTCACTCCCCAACCCCTGCTGCAATCTCTGTCCTGGGCCCATTTACACCAATGATTAAATAAAATGATTCCTGTGCAAAATGACATCCACAGAATACTCCAGACATATGAGGCAGAGAAAAATCAACATGGGGATATTTTTGAAATTGGGATACCGGGTCTGACTGTCCACCCTCTTTTCTTTCTTTTTTTTTTTTTGGCCTGTCCTGGGCCTTGGACTCAGGGCCTGAGCACTGTCCCTGGCTTCTTCCCGCTCAAGGCTAGCACTCTGCCACTTGAGCCACAGCGCCGCTTCTGGCCGTTTTCTGTATATGTGGTGCTGGGGAATCGAACCTAGGGCCTCGTGTATCCGAGGCAGGCACTCTTGCCACTAGGCTATATCCCCAGCCCCTCCCTCTTTTCTTCATGATAGGTGAAGTAAAGTACTGCCCCCTACGGGATGGGTCTGTCTTATTTCCCAGAGCAGGGAAAGTCCCAACCCCAGGTGATGGACATGGCTAAATTCCTAGAAGCAAGTCCCATCCAGGTGATGGTCAAGCCCGAGTCCCTAGAGGACAGGAAGTCTCGCCCCAAGGCGATGGGCATGCCTGAGTTTCTAGAGAAATGGAAGTTCCATCCTTAGCTGATAAGCATTTGGAATTGGAAAAGGAAGCACTGTCCCTCCTCCAAGGGATGGGCATGCATGAGTTCCTAGAGGAATGGAGGTCCAGCTCTTAGTTTTTGGTCCTACATGAACTACTAGAGGCAGGAAGTCCCACTCCGGGTGATGGACATGCCTAAATTCCTAGTAGTAAGTCCCCGCCTCCACGTGATGGGCAGGCCTGAGTGCCTACAGGAAGGTAAATCCAACACCCCATCCCTGGTGGATGTGCCTGAGTTCCTAGAGGAAGGCAAGTCCAGCCCCTAGGTGATGAGCATGCCTGACTTCCCAGAGGAAGGGAAATCCTGCCCCCAGGCGATGGGACAAAGCCTGCATTGCCCACAGTGGGGTATGCAAAGGTATTATTTTGGGCTTCAGTGGAGTATGCAAGTCTCTTATTCTATTCAGTGGGGTGTAGAAAGGCCTAGATTGGTGTCCGTGGAGTGTGCAAGGCAGCTACCCATGTAAGAAAGGTGTGTGCAATGCCTGCCCTTGACCTCAGTAGGGTATGGAAAGGGACTGTAGTTGGTGTTAGTAGGCTAAGCAAGTCCTGTAGTGACCTCAGTTTATTGGGCAAAGGCTTGTATTGCTCTCTGGAGTGTGCAAGGCCTATATTGGCCTCAGTGATGCCTTCTGCACCTGTATTGGCCTCAGCTGGGAGTGAAAATGCCTGTTTGGCTTCGGTGGACTGTACAAAGCCTGCAGTGGACTCAGTGGAACACGCAAGGCCTGCACAGGGCTCTGTGGGGTACACAAAGGCCTGTATTTGTCCCCTATGAGACATGCAAGGACCACATTTCTGTCAGTGGGGTGTGCAAAGACTTGTGTTGCCATCGCTGGAGTGTGCACTGTCAGCATGGACCTCACCACAGAATTCAAGGCCAGCATTAGCCTCAGCAGAACCCATAAGGTTTTATCGGCCTCAGTGGGGTGTACAAACGCTTTTATTGGCCTCAGTGGGTTTTCCAAGCCCTGGATTACCCTCACCATCCTGTATTGGACTCGGTGGGCTGTGGAAAGGCCTATGCTGGAGTCAGTGGGGACCACAAGTTCGTTACATGCCTCAGAGGAGCTTGACAATGTCTGCATGAGACCTCAGTGGGATGCACAAAGGACCATGCAGTGCATCAGTGGACCATGCAAGACATGTGTTGGTCTCAATGGGGCATGCAAAGGCCTGCACTGGTCTCAGTGTTGGTTTGGAAAGGTCTCTATTGCCCTCAGTAGGGAGGACAATCCCTGAATTGCCCTCAGTGGGGTGTGCACAAAAGTGTGTTTGGCCTCAGGGGAGAATGAAAGCCTGCTTTGGCATCAGTGGAGTGTGCAAGGCCACTTCTGGCCTCAGTGGGGAATGGACACAGCTTGTTCTTAACATCAGTGGGGTGTGCAAAAGGTATGTGTTGGAGCTTGGTGCACTATGCAAATTGCAGATCCATTTCAGGGGAGTGTGTAAGGCCTGCAACGGTGTCTGTGGGGCATGCAAAGGCTCTATTGTCCTCATTGGGGTGTGCAAATATTTGTATTGCTCTCACAGGAGAAGTTACGGCCTGTACTAGCCACATAGGGGCCTTTAGGGACCGCATCAGCTACAGTGGGGTGTGCAATCGACTGTGTTGCCCTCAGGAGACCATTCAACGCCTGTGGTTTCTCTGGTGGAATATGCAAGGACCTGATTGCTCTCAGTAGGGTGTGCAAAGGCTTGCATTTCCCTCACTGGAGTGTGTAAGGCCTGCATTGGTTGTCAGTGGAGCACGTAAACAACAAAATGACCTCAGGGGGTCTCGCAAGTCCTGGATGGTGGGCAAAATTCCTATGTTGGCCTCAGTAGGGTGCACATTGTCCTGTATTGCACTCAGTGGGGAGCGCAAAACCTGTATTGGCCTCGGTGGGGTGTGCAAAGGGACTGCATTTGGCTTCAGTGGAGTACGCAAGGCCTGTAATGTATTCTGTGGGGTGTACATTGCCTGGATTGGCGTTGGTGGATTGTGCAAAGCGTCCACTTGCCCGGAAGCATGTGGGCAAGGGCCTAATTTGACCTCAGTGGGGTGTGCAAGGGTCTGCAGTTGGCCTCAGTAGGTTGTGCAAAGGTGTGTGTTGCTGCCACTGGAGTGTGTAAGGCCTATATTGGGTTCACTGTTGTATGTAAGGCCTGGATTGTTCTTTGTAGGGTGTGCAAAGGCCTGCACTGGCCTCGGAGGAGAACGCAAGGACTCTATCAGCCTCCATGGGCCATCTTGTTGCTCATGATTCCACCTCTCTCTCTCTCTCTCTCTCAATCTCTCGCTCTCTCCTCTCTCTCCACATCAGCATTGGGCACAGCTCCTTCCTTCATTCCTTCCTTCCTTCATATATTTCTGCCTTCCTTCCTTTCTTCCTCCTGTCCTCAATTCCTACACTCCTTTCTTCTATCCTTCCCTCCTTTCTGCCTTACCCTCCTTTT
>NW_025956836.1:0-51322 GCF_023159225.1 Perognathus longimembris pacificus | reverse complement strand
TATATCAGGGAGTAAACCTTCTGAGAATGAAAACATCTGGAGGTTGTTAAGGTAATTACACAGGGGGAAATGATAATGTACTGGGAACTCCTCAGAAGAATCCGATTTGTGGTTAAGGGAGAGAGATAAAAGCTCATTTAAGAACGACATGAACATGCTGCGTAGGTAGCTGTTTATCAGTAAATATCTCCACTGAGATTAAGAAAAGCAGTAGCTTAATAAATTAAGTACTTCCTGGTATGGTTACTGTACTGGTAACTGCCCAAAAGAATCTGGATTGTGGTGAGGGAACAGAGAAAAAAGCTCATTTAGGACCTGAACTTACGAAGGGGTTAGGCAGCTATATATCAGGGAGTAAACCTTCTGAGAATAAAAACAGCTGGAGCTTGTTAAGGTAATTACACAGGGGAAAGGATAATGTACTGGGAACTCCTCAGAAGAATCTGATTTGTGGTGAGGGGAGAGAGATAAAAGCTCATTTAGGAACGACATGAACATGCTGCGTAGGTAGCTGTTTATCAGTAAATATCTCCACTGCGATTAAGAACAGCAGTAGCTTAATAAATTAAGTCCTTCCTGGTATGGTTACTGTACTGGTAACTCCACAAAGGAATCTGGATTGTAGTGAGGGAACAGAGAAAAAAGCTCATTTAGGACCGGCACTTACGAAGGTGGTAGGCAGCTGTATATCAGGGAGTAAACCTTTTGAGAATAAAAACAGCTGGAGCTTGTTAAGGTAATTACACAGGGGAAAGGATAATGTACTGGGAACTCCTCAGAAGAATCTGATTTGTGGTGAGGGGGAGAGAGATAAAAGCTCCTTAGGAACGACATGAACATGCTGCGTAGGGTAGCTGATTATCAGTAAATATCTCCACAGAGATTAAGAAAAGCAAGTAGCTTAATAAATTAAGTACTTGCTGGTATGGTTACTGTACTGGTAACTCCGCAAAAGAATCTGGATTGTGGTGAGGGAACAATGAAAAAAGGTCATTTAGGACCTGCACTTACGAAGGGGGTAGGCAGCTGTATATCAGGGAGTAAACATTCTGAGAATAAAAACAGCTGGAGCTTGTTAAGGTAATTACACAGGGGGAAAGGATAATGTACTGGGAACAATTCAGAAGAATCTGATTTGTGGTGAGGGGGAGAGAGATAAAAGCTCATTTAGGAACGACATGAACATGCTGCGTAGGTAGCTGTTTATCAGTAAATATCTCCACTGAGATTAAGAAAAGCAGTAGCTTAATAAATTAAGTACTTCCTGGTATGGTTACTGTACTGGTAACTCCCCAAAGAATCTGGATTGTGGTGAGGGAACAGAGAAAAAAGCTCATTTTGAACCTGCACTTACGAAGGGGGTAGGCAGCTGTATATCAGGGAGTAAACCTTCTGAGAATGAAAACATCTGGAGGTTGTTAAGGTAATTACACAGGGGAAATGATAATGTACTGGGAACTCCTCAGAAGAATCCGATTTGTGGTTAAGGGAGAGAGATAAAAGCTCATTTAAGAACGACATGAACATGCTGCGTAGGTAGCTGTTTATCAGTAAATATCTCCACTGAGATTAAGAAAAGCAGTAGCTTAATAAATTAAGTACTTCCTGGTATGGTTACTGTACTGGTAACTGCCCAAAAGAATCTGGATTGTGGTGAGGAAACAGAGAAAAAAGCTCATTTAGGACCTGAACTTACGAAGGGGTTAGGCAGCTGTATATCAGGGAGTAAACCTTCTGAGAATAAAAACAGCTGGAGCTTGTTAAGGTAATTACACAGGGGAAAGGATAATGTACTGGGAACTCCTCAGAAGAATCTGATTTGTGGTGAGGGGAGAGAGATAAAAGCTCATTTAGGAACGACATGAACATGCTGCAAGGTAGCTGTTTATCAGTATATATCTCCACTGAGATTAAGAAAAGCAGTAGCTTAATAAATTAAGTACTTCCTGGTATGGTTACTGTACTGGTGACTCCCCAAAAGAATCTAGATTGTGGTGAGGGAACAGAGAAAATAGCTCATTTAGGACCTGAACTTACATATTGGGTTGGCAGCTGTATATCAGGGAGTAAACCTTCGGAGAATAAAAACAGCTGGAGCTTGTTTAGGTAATTACACAGGGGATAGGATAATGTACTGGGAACTCCTCAGAAGAATCTGATTTGTGGTGAGGGGGAGAGAGATAAAAGCTCATTTAGGAACGACATGAACATGCTGCGTAGGTAGCTGTTTATCAGTAAATATGTCCAGTGAGATTAAGAAAAGCAGTAGCTTAATAAATTAAGTACTTCTGGTATGGTTACTGTACTGGTAACTCCCCAAAGAATCTGGATTGTGGTGAGGAACAGAGAAAAAAGCTCATTTAGGACCTGCACTTACGAAGGGGGTAGGCAGCTGTATATCAGGGAGTAAACCTTCTGAGAATAAAAACAGCTTCAGCTTGTTAAGGTAATACACAGGGGAAAGGATAATGTACTGGGAACTCCTCAGAAGAATCTGATTTGTGGTGAGGGGAGAGAGATAAAAGCTCATTTAGGAACGACATGAACATGCTGCGTAGGTGGCTGTTTATCAGTAAATATCTCCACTGAGATTAAGAAAAGCAGTAGCTTAATAAACTAAGTACTTCCTGGTATGATTACTGTACTGGTAACTCCCAAAAGAATCTGGATTGTGGTGAGGGAACAGAGAAAAAAGCTCATTTAGGACCTGCACTTACGAAGGGGGTAGGCAGCTGTATATCAGGGAGTAAACCTTTTGAGAATAAAAACAGCTGGAGCTTGTTAAGGTAATTACACAGGGGAAAGGATAATGTACTGGGAACTCCTCAGAAGAATCTGATTTGTGGTGAGGCGAGAGAGAGAGATAAAAGCTCCTTTAGGAACGACATGAACATGCTGCGTAGGTAGCTGATTATCAGTAAATATCTCCACTGAGATTAAGAAAGCAGTCGCTTAATAAATTAAATACTTCCTGGTATGGTTACTGTACTGGTAACTCCCCAAAAGAATCTGGATTGTGGTGAGGGAACAGAGAAAAAAGCTCATTTAAGACCTGCACTTACGAAGGGGGTAGGCAGCTGTATATCAGGGAGTAAACCTTCTGAGAATAAAAACAGCTGGAGCTTGTTAAGGTAATTACACAGGGGAAAGGATAATGTACTGGGAACTCCTCACAAGAATCTGATGTGTGGTGAGGGGGAGAGAGATAAAAGCTCATTTAGTAACGACATGAACATGCTGCCTACGTAGCTGTTTATCAGTAAATATCTCCACTGAGATTAAGAAAAGCAGTAGCTTAATAAATTAAGTACTTGCTGGTATGGTTACTGTACTGGTAACTCCGCAAAGAATCTGGATTGTGGTGAGGAACAAAGAAAAAGCTCATTTAGGACCTGCACTTACGAAGGGGGGTAGGCAGCTGTATATCAGGGAGTAAACCTTCTGAGAATAAAAACAGCTGGAGCTTGTTAAGGTAATTACACAGGGGAAAGGATAATGTACTTGGTACAATTCAGAAGAATCTGATTTGTGGTGAGGGGGAGAGAGATAAAAGCTCATTTAGGAACGACATGAACATGCTGCAAGGTAGCTGTTTATCAGTATATATCTCCACTGAGATTAAGAAAAGCAGTAGCTTAATAAATTAAGTACTTCCTGGTATGGTTACTGTACTGGTAACTCCCCAAAAGAATCTGGATTGTGGTGAGGGAACAGAGAAAAAAGCTCATATAGGATCTGCACCTACGAAGGGGGTAGGCAGCTGTATATCAGGGAGTAAACCTTCTGAGAATAAAAACAGCTGGAGCTTGTTAAGGTAATTACACAGGGGAAAGGATAATGTACTGGGAACTCCTTCGAAGAATCTGATTTGTGGTGAGGGGAGAGAGATAAAACCTCATTTAGGAACGACATGAACATGCTGCGTAGGTAGCTGTTTATCAGTAAATATCTCCACTGCGATTAAGAACAGCAGTAGCTTAATAAATTAAGTCCTTCCTGGTATGGTTACTGTACTGGTAACTCCACAAAGGAATCTGGATTGTAGTGAGGGAACAGAGAAAAAAGCTCATTTAGGACCGGCACTTACGAAGGGGGTAGACAGCTGTATATCAGGGAGTAAACCTTTTGAGAATAAAAACAGCTGGAGCTTGTTAAGGTAATTACACAGGGGAAAGGATAATGTACTGGGAACTCCTCAGAAGAATCTGATTGTGGTGAGGGGAGAGAGATAAAAGCACCTTTAGGAACGACATGAACATGCTGCGTAGGTAGCTGATTATCAGTAAATATCTCCACAGAGATTAAGAAAAGCAGTAGCTTAAAAAATTAAGTACTTGCTGGTATGGTTACTGTACTGGTAACTCCGCAAAAGAATCTGGATTGTGGTGAGGGAACAATGAAAAAAGGTCATTTAGGACCTGCACTTACGAAGGGGGTAGGCAGCTGTATATCAGGGAGTAAACATTCTGAGAATAAAAACAGCTGGAGCTTGTTAAGGTAATTACACAGGGGAAAGGATAATGTACTGGGAACAATTCAGAAGAATCTGATTTGTGGTGAGGGGAGAGAGATAAAAGCTCCTTTAGGAACGACATGAACATGCTGCGTAGGTAGCTGTTTATCAGTAAATATCTCCACTGAGATTAAGAAAAGCAGTAGCTTAATAAATTAAGTACTTCCTGGTATGGTTACTGTACTGGTAACTCCCCAAAGAATCTGGATTGTGGTGAGGGAACAGAGAAAAAAAGCTCATTTTGAACCTGCACTTACGAAGGGGTAGGCAGCTGTATATCAGGGAGTAAACCTTCTGAGAATGAAAACATCTGGAGGTTGTTAAGGTAATTACACAGGGGAAATGATAATGTACTGGGAACTCCTCAGAAGAATCCGATTTGTGGTTAAGGGAGAGAGATAAAAGCTCATTTAAGAACGACATGAACATGCTGCGTAGGTAGCTGTTTATCAGTAAATATCTCCACTGAGATTAAGAAAAGCAGTAGCTTAATAAATTAAGTACTTCCTGGTATGGTTACTGTACTGGTAACTGCCCAAAAGAATCTGGATTGTGGTGAGGGAACAGAGAAAAAAGCTCATTTAGGACCTGAACTTACGAAGGGGTTAGGCAGCTATATATCAGGGAGTAAACCTTCTGAGAATAAAAACAGCTGGAGCTTGTTAAGGTAATTACACAGGGGAAAGGATAATATACTGGGAACTCCTCAGAAGAATCTGATTTGTGGTGAGGGGAGAGAGATAAAAGCTCATTTAGGAACGACATGAACATGCTGCAAGGTAGCTGTTTATCAGTAAATATCTCCACTGAGATTAAGAAAAGCAGTAGCTTAATAAACTAAGTACTTCCTGGTATGATTACTGTACTGGTAACTCCCCAAAAGAATCTGGATTGTGGTGAGGGAACAGAGAAAAAAGCTCATTTAGGATCTGAACTTACGAAGGGGGGTAGGCAGCTGTATATCAGGGAGTAAACCTTCTGAGAATAAAAACAGCTGGAGTTTGTTAATGTAATTACACAGGGGAACGGATACTGTCCTGGGAACTCCTCAGAAGAATCTGATTTGTGGTGAGGGTAGAGAGATAAAAGCTCATTTAGGAACGACATGAACATGCTGCGTAGGTAGCTGTTTATCAGTAAATATCTCCACTGAGATTAAGAAAAGCAGTAGCTTAATAAATTAAGTAATTCCTGGTATGGTTACTGTACTGGTAACTCCGCAAAAGAATCTGGATTGTGGTGAGGGAACAGAGAAAAAAGCTCATTTAGGACTTGCACTTACGAAGGGGGTAGGCAGCTGTATATCAGGGAGTAAACCTTCTGAGAATAAAAACAGCTGGAGCTTGTTAAGGTAATTACACAGGGGAAAGGATAATGTACTGGGAACTCCTCAGAAGAATCTGATTTGTGGTGAGGGGAGAGAGAGATAAAAGCTCATTTAGGAACGACATGAACATGCTGCGTAGGTAGCTGTTTATCAGTAAATATCTCCACTGAGATTAAGAAAGGCAAATAGCTTAATAGATTAAGTACTTCCTGGTATGGTTACTGTACTGGTAACTCCCCAAAAGAATCTGGATTGTGGTGAGGGAACAGAGAAAAAAGCTCATTTAGGATCTGCACTTACGAAGGGGGTAGGCAGCTGTATATCAGGGAGTAAACCTTCTGAGAATAAAAACAGCTGGAGCTTGTTAAGGTAATTACACAGGGGAAAGGATAATGTACTGGGAACTCCTCAGAAGAATCTGATTTGTGGTGAGGGGAGAGAGATAAAAGCTCATTTAGGAACGACATGAACATGCTGCAAGGTAGCTGTTTATCAGTATATATCTCCACTGAGATTAAGAAAAGCAGTAGCTTAATAAATTAAGTACTTCCTGGTATGGTTACTGTACTGGTAACTCCCCAAAAGAATCTGGATTGTGGTGAGGGAACAGAGGAAAAAGCTCATTTAGGACCTGCACTTACGAAGGGGGTAGGCAGCTGTATATCAGGGAGTAAACCTTTTGAGAATAAAAACAGCTGGAGCTTGTTAGTAATTACACAGGGGAAAGGATAATGTACTGGGAACTCCTCAGAAGAATCTGATTTGTGGTGAGGGGAGAGAGATAAAAGCTCCTTTAGGAAAGACATGAACATGCTGCGTAGGTAGCTGATTATCAGTAAATATCTCCACAGAGATTAAGAAAAGCAGTAGCTTAATAAATTAAGTACTTCCTGGTATGGTTATTGTATTGGTAACTCCGCAAAAGAATCTGGATTGTGGTGAGGGAACAATGAAAAAAGCTCATTTAGGACCTGCACTTACGAAGGGGGTAGGCAGCTGTATATCAGGGAGTAAACCTTCTGAGAATAAAAACAGCTGTAGCTTGTTAAGGTAATTACACAGGGGAAAGGATAATGTACTGGGAACAATTCAGAAGAATCTGATTTGTGGTGAGGGGAGAGAGATAAAAGCTCATTTAGGAACGACATGAACATGCTGCGTAGGTAGCTGTTTATCAGTAAATATCTCCACTGAGATTAAGAAAAGCAGTAGCTTAATAAATTAAATACTTCCTGGTATGGTTACTGTACTGGTAACTCCCCAAAAGAATCTGGATTGTGGTGAGGGAAACAGAGAAAAAAGCTCATTTTGAACCTGCACTTACGAAGGGGGTAGGCAGCTGTATATCAGGGAGTAAACCTTCTGAGAATGAAAATATCTGGAGGTTGTTAAGGTAATTACACAGGGGAAATGATAATGTACTGGGAACTCCTCAGAAGAATCCGATTTGTGGTGAAGGGAGAGAGATAAAAGCTCATTTAAGAACGACATGAACATGCTGCGTAGGTAGCTGTTTATCAGTAAATATCTCCACTGAGATTAAGAAAAGCAGTAGCTTAATAAATTAAGTACTTCCTGGTATGGTTACTGTACTGGTAACTCCCCAAAAGAATCTGGATTGTGGTGAGGGAACAGAGAAAAAAGCTCATTTAGGACCTGAACTTACGAAGGGGTTAGGCAGCTGTATATCAGGGAGTAAACCTTCTGAGAATAAAAACAGCTGGAGCTTGTTAAGGTAATTACACAGGGGAAAGGATAATGTACTGGGAACTCCTCAGAAGAATCTGATTTGTGGTGAGGGGAGAGAGATAAAAGCTCATTTAGGAACGACATGAACATGCTGCAAGGTAGCTGTTTATCAGTATATATCTCCACTGAGATTAAGAAAAGCAGTAGCTTAATAAATTAAGTACTTCCTGGTATGGTTACTGTACTGGTAACTCCCCCAAAGAATCTGGATTGTGGTGAGGGAACAGAGAAAAAAGCTCATTTAGGACCTGCACCTACGAAGGGGGTAGGCAGCTGTATATCAGGGAGTAAACCTTCTGAGAATAAAAACAGCTGGAGCTTGTTAAGGTAATTACACAGGGGAAAGGATAATGTACTGGGAACTCCTTCGAAGAATCTGATTTGTGGTGAGGGGAGAGAGATAAAAGCTCATTTAGGAACGACATGAACATGCTGCGTAGGTAACGGTTTATCAGTAAATATCTCCACTGAGATTAAGAAAAGCAGTAGATTAATAAGTTAAGTACTTCCTGGTATGGTTACTGTACTGGTAACTCCCCAAAGAATCTAGATTGTGGTGAGGGAACAGAGAAAAAAGCTCATTTAGGACCTGCACTTACATAGGGGGTTGGCAGCTGTATATCAGGGAGTAAACCTTCGGAGAATAAAAACAGCTGGAGCTTGTTTAGGTAATTACACAGGGGATAGGATAATGTACTGGGAACTCCTCAGAAGAATCTGATTTGTGGTGAGGGGAGAGAGATAAAAGCTCATTTAGGAACGACATGAACATGCTGCGTAGGTAGCTGTTTATCAGTAAATATGTCCACTGAGATTAAGAAAAGCAGTAGCTTAATAAATTAAGTACTTCCTGGTATGGTTACTGTACTGGTAACTCCCCAAAAGAATCTGGATTGTGGTGAGGGAACAGAGAAAAAAGCTCATTTAGGACCTGAACTTACGAAGGGGTTAGGCAGCTATATATCAGGGAGTAAACCTTCTGAGAATAAAAACAGCTGGAGCTTGTTAAGGTAATTACACAGGGGAAAGGATAATGTACTGGGAACTCCTCACAAGAATCTGATGTGTGGTAAGGGGAGAGAGATAAAAGCTCATTTAGTAACGACATGAACATGCTGCCTACGTAGCTGTTTATCAGTAAATATCTCCACTGAGATTAAGAAAACCAGTAGCTTAATAAATTAAGTACTTAATGGTATGGTTACTGGACTGGTAACTCCCCAAAAGAATCTGGATTGTGGTGAGGGAACAGAGAAAAAAGCTCATTTAGGACCTGCACTTACAAAGTCGGTAGGCAGCTGTATATCAGGGAGTAAACCTTCTGAGAATAAAAACAGCTGGAGCTTGTTAAGGTAATTACACAGAGGAAAGGATAATGTACTGGGAACTCCTCAGAAGAATCTGATTTGTGGTGAGGGGAGAGAGATAAAAGCTCATTTAGGAACGACATGAACTTGCTGCAAGGTAGCTTTTTATCAGTATATATCTCCACTGAGATTAAGAAAAGCAGTAGCTTAATAAATTAAGTACTTCCTGGTATGGTTACTGTACTGGTAACTCCCCAAAAGAATCTGGATTGTGGTGAGGGAACAGAGAAAAAAGCTCATTTAGGACCTGCACCTACGAAGGGGGTAGGCAGCTGTATATCAGGGAGTAAACCTTCTGAGAATAAAAACAGCTGGAGCTTGTTAAGGTAATTACACAGGGGAAAGGATAATGTACTGGGAACTCCTTCGAAGAATCTGATTTGTGGTGAGGGGAGAGAGATAAAAGCTCATTTAGGAACGACATGAACATGCTGCGTAGGTAACTGTTTATCAGTAAATATCTCCACTGAGATTAAGAAAAGCAGTAGATTAATAAGTTAAGTACTTCCTGGTATGGTTACTGTACTGGTAACTCCCCAAAAGAATCTAGATTGTGGTGAGGGAACAGAGAAAAAAGCTCATTTAGGACCTGCACTTACATAGGGGGTTGGCAGCTGTATATAAGGGAGTAAACCTTCGGAGAATAAAAACAGCTGGAGCTTGTTTAGGTAATTACACAGGGGATAGGATAATGTACTGGGAACTCCTCAGAAGAATCTGATTTGTGGTGAGGGGAGAGAGATAAAAGCTCATTTATGAACGACATGAACATGCTGCGTAGGTAGCTGTTTATCAGTAAATATGTCCACTGAGATTAAGAAAAGCAGTAGCTTAATAAATTAAGTACTTCCTGGTATGGTTACTGTACTGGTAACTCCCCAAAAGAATCTGGATTGTGGTGAGGGAACAGAGAAAAAAGCTCATTTAGGACCTGAACTTACGAAGGGGTTAGGCAGCTATATATCAGGGAGTAAACCTTCTGAGAATAAAAACAGCTGGAGCTTGTTAAGGTAATTACACAGGGGAAAGGATAATGTACTGGGAACTCCTCACAAGAATCTGATGTGTGGTGAGGGGAGAGAGATAAAAGCTCATTTAGTAACGACATGAACATGCTGCCTACGTAGCTGTTTATCAGTAAATATCTCCACTGAGATTAAGAAAAGCAGTAGCTTAATAAATTAAGTACTTAATGGTATGGTTACTGGACTGGTAACTCCCCAAAAGAATCTTTATTGTAGTGAGGGAACAAAGAAAAAAGCACATTTAGGACTTGCACTTACGAAGGGGGTAGGCAGCTGTATATCAGGGACTAAACCTTTTGAGAATAAAAACAGCTGTAGCTTGTTAAGGTAATTACACAGGGGAAAGGATAATGTACTGGGAACTCCTCAGAAGAATCTGATTTGTGGTGAGGGGAGAGAGATAAAAGCTCATTTAGGAACGACATGAACATGCTGCTTAGGTAGCTGTTTATCAGTAAATATCTCCACTGAGATTAAGAAAAGCAGTACCTTAATAAATTAAGTACTTCCTGGTATGGTTACTGTACTCGTAACTCCCCAAAAGAATCTGGATTGTGGTGAGGGAACAGAGAAAAAAGCTCATTTAGGACCTGCACTTACAAAGTCGGTAGGCAGCTGTATATCAGGGAGTAAACCTTCTGAGAATAAAAACAGCTGGAGCTTGTTAAGGTAATTACACAGGGGAAAGGATAATGTACTGGGAACTCCTCAGAAGAATCTGATTTGTGGTGAGGGGAGAGAGATAAAAGCTCCTTTTGGAACGACATGAACATGCTGCGTAGGTAGCTGTTTATCAGTAAATATCTCCACTGAGATTAAGAAAAGCAGTAGCTAAATAAATTAAGTACTTCCTGGTATGGTTACTGTACTGGTAACTCCCCAAAAGAATCTGGATTGTGGTGGGGGAACAGAGAAAAAAACTCATTTATTACCTGAACTTACGAAGGGGTTAGGCAGCTATATATCAGGGAGTAAACCTTCTGAGAATAAAATCAGCTGGAGCTTGTTAAGGTAATTACACAGAGGAAAGGATAATGTACTGGGAACTCCTCAGAAGAATCTGATTTGTGGTGAGGGGAGAGAGATAAAAGCTCATTTAGGAACGACATGAACTTGCTGCAAGGTAGCTGTTTATCAGTATATATCTCTACTGAGATTAAGAAAAGCAGTAGCTTAATAAATTAAGTACTTCCTGGTATGGTTACTGTACTGGTAACTCCCCAAAAGAATCTGGATTGTGGTGAGGGAACAGAGAAAAAAGCTCATTTAGGACCTGCACCTACGAAGGGGGTAGGCAGCTGTATATCAGGGAGTAAACCTTCTGAGAATAAAAACAGCTGGAGCTTGTTAAGGTAATTACACGGGGGAAAGGATAATGTACTGGGAACTCCTTCGAAGAATCTGATTTGTGGTGAGGGGAGAGAGATAAAAGCTCATTTAGGAACGACATGAACATGCTGCGTAGGTAACTGTTTATCAGTAAATATCTCCACTGAGATAAAGAAAAGCAGTAGCTTAATAAATTAAGTACTTCCTGGTATGGTTACTGTACTGGTAACTCCCCAAAAGAATCTGGATTGTGGTGAGGGAACAGAGAAAAAAGCTCATTTAGGACCTGCACTTACGAAGTCGGTAGGCAGCTGTTTATCAGGGAGTAAACCTTCTGAGAATAAAAACAGCTGGAGCTTGTTAAGGTAATTACACAGGGGAAAGGATAATGTACTGGGAACTCCTCAGAAGAATCTGATTTGTGGTGAGGGGAGAGAGATAAAAGCTCATTTAGGAACGACATGAACATGCTGCGTAGGTAGCTGTTTATCAGTAAATATCTCCACTGAGATTAAGAAAGGCAATAGCTTAATAAATTAAGTACTTCCTGGTATGGTTACTGTACTGGTAACTCCCCAAAAGAATCTGGATTGTGGTGAGGGAACAGAGAAAAAAGCTCATTTAGGATCTGCACTTACGTAGGGGGTAGGCAGCTGTATATCAAGGAGTAAACCTTCTGAGAATAAAAAGAGCTGGAGCTTCTTAAGGTAATTACACAGGGGAACGGATAATGTACTGGGAACTCCTCAGAAGAATCTGATTTGTGTTGAGGGAAGAGAGATAAAAGCTCATTTAGGAACGACATGAACATGCTGCGTAGGCAGCTGTTTATCAGTAAATATCTCCACTGAGATTAAGAAAAGCAGTAGTTTAATAATTTAAGTACTTCCTGGTATGGTTACTGTACTGGTAACTCCCCAAAAGAATCTGGATTGTGGTGAGGGAACAGAGAAAAAAGATCATTTAGGACCTGCACTTACGAAGGGGGTAGGCAGCTGTATATCAGGGAGTAAACCTTCTGAGAATAAATACAGCTGGAGCTTGTTAAGGTAATTACACAGGGGAAAGGATAATGTACTGGGAACAATTCAAAGAATCTGATTTGTGGTGAGGGGAGAGAGATAAAAGCTCATTTCGGAACGACATGAACATGCTGCGTAGTTAGCTGTTTATCAGTAAATATCTCCACTGAGATTAAGAAAAGCAGTAGCTTAATAAATTAAGTACTTCCTGGTATGGTTACTGTACTGGTAACTCCCCAAAAGAATCTGGATTGTGGTGAGGGAACAAAGAAAAAAGCTCATTTTGGACCTGCACTTACGAAGGGGGTAGGCAGCTGTATATCAGGGAGTAAACCTTCTGAGAATGAAAACATCTGGAGGTTGTTAAGGTAATTACACAGGGGAAATGATAATGTACTGGGAACTCCTCAGAAGAATCCGATTTGTGGTTAAGGGAGAGAGATAAAAGCTCATTTAAGAACGACATGAACATGCTGCGTAGGTAGCTGTTTATCAGTAAATATCTCCACTGAGATTAAGAAAAGCAGTAGCTTAATAAATTAAGTACTTCCTGGTATGGTTACTGTACTGGTAACTCCCCAAAAGAATCTGGATTGTGGTGAGGGAACAGAGAAAAAAGCTCATTTAAGACCTGAACTTACGAAGGGGTTAGGCAGCTATATATCAGGGAGTAAACCTTCTGAGAATAAAAACAGCTGGAGCTTGTTAAGGTAATTACACAGGGGAAAGGATAATGTACTGGGAACTCCTCAGAAGAATCTGATTTGTGGTGAGGGGAGAGAGATAAAAGCTCATTTAGGAACGACATGAACATGCTGCAATGTAGCTGTTTATAAGTATATATCTCCACTGAGATTAAGAAAAGCAGTAGCTTAATAAATTAAGTACTTCCTGGTATGGTTACTGTACTGGTAACTCCCCAAAAGAATCTGGATTGTGGTGAGGGAACAGAGAAAAAAGCTCATTTAGGACCTGCACCTACGAAGGGGGTAGGCAGCTGTATATCAGGGAGTAAACCTTCTGAGAATAAAAACAGCTGGAGCTTGTTAAGGTAATTACACAGGGGAAAGGATAATGTACTGGGAACTCCTTCGAAGAATCTGATTTGTGGTGAGGGGAGAGAGATAAAAGCTCATTTAGGAACGACATGAACATGCTGCGTAGGTAACTGTTTATCAGTAAATATCTCCACTGAGATTAAGAAAAGCAGTAGATTAATAAGTTAAGTACTTCCTGGTATGGTTACTGTACTGGTAACTCCCCAAAAGAATCTAGATTGTGATGAGGGAACAGAGAAAAAAGCTCATTTAGGACCTGCACTTACATAGGGGGTTGGCAGCTGTATATCAGGGAGTAAACCTTCGGAGAATAAAAACAGCTGGAGCTTGTTTAGGTAATTACACAGGGGATAGGATAATGTACTGGGAACTCCTCAGAAGAATCTGATTTGTGGTGAGGGGAGAGAGATAAAAGCTCATTTAGGAACGACATGAACATGCTGCGTAGGTAGCTGTTTATCAGTAAATATGTCCACTGAGATTAAGAAAAGCAGTAGCTTAATAAATTAAGTACTTCCTGGTATGGTTACTGTACTGGTAACTCCCCAAAAGAATCTGGATTGTGGTGAGGGAACAGAGAAAAAAGCTCATTTAGGACCTGAACTTACGAAGGGGTTAGGCAGGTATATATCAGGGAGTAAACCTTCTGAGAATAAAAACAGCTGGAGCTTGTTAAGGTAATTACACAGGGGAAAGGATAATGTACTGGGAACTCCTCAGAAGAATCTGATTTGTGGTGATGGGAGAGAGATAAAAGCTCATTTATGAACGACATGAACATGCTGCGTAGGTAGCTGTTTATCAGTAAATATCTCCACTGAGATTAAGAAAAGCAGTTGCTTAATAAATTAAGTACTTCCTGGTATGGTTACTGTACTGGTAACTCCCCAAAAGAATCTGGATTGTGGTGAGGGAACAGAGAAAAAAGCTCATTTAGGACCTGCAATTACAAAGGGGGTTGGCAGCTGTATATCATTGAGTAAACCTTCTGAGAATAAAAAGAGCTGGAGCTTGTTAAGGTAATTACACAGGGGAAAGGATAATGTACTGGGAACTCCTCAGAAGAATCTGATTTGTGGTTAAGGGAGAGAGATAAAAGCTCATTTAAGAACGACATGAACATGCTGCGTAGGTAGCTGTTTATTAGTAAATATCTCCACTGAGATTAAGAAAAGCAGTAGCTTAATAAATTAAGTACTTCCTGGTATGGTTACTGTACTGGTAACTCTCCAAAAGAATCTGGATTGTGGTGAGGGAACAGAGATAAAAGCTCATTTAGGACCTGAACTTACGAAGGGGTTATGCAGCTATACATCAGGGAGTAAACCTTCTGAGAATAAAAACAGCTGGAGCTTGTTAAGGTAATTACACAGGAGAAAGGATAATGTACTGGGAACTCCTCAGAAGAATCTGATTTGTGGTGAGGGGAGAGAGATAAAAGCTCATTTAGGAACGACATGAACATGCTGCAAGGTAGCTGTTTATCAGTATATATCTCCACTGAGATTAAGAAAAGCAGTAGCTTAATAAATTAAGTACTTCCTGGTATGGTTACTGTACTGGTAACTCCCCAAAAGAATCTGGATTGTGGTGAGGGAACAGAGAAAAAAGCTCATTTAGGACCTGCACCTACGAAGGGGGTAGGCAGCTGTATATCAGGGAGTAAACCTTCTGAGAATAAAAACAGCTGGAGCTTGTTAAGGTAATTACACAGGGGAAAGGATAATGTACTGGGAACTCCTTCGAAGAATCTGATTTGTGGTGAGGGGAGAGAGATAAAAGCTCATTTAGGAACGACATGAACATGCTGCCTAGGTAACTGTTTATCAGTAAATATCTCCACTGAGATTAAGAAAAGCAGTAGATTAATAAGTTAAGTACTTCCTGGTATGGTTACTGTACTGGTAACTCCCCAAAAGAATCTAGATTGTGGTGAGGGAACAGAGAAAAAAGCTCATTTAGGACCTGCACTTACGAAGGGGGTTGGCAGCTGTATATCAGGGAGTAAACCTTCGGAGAATAAAAACAGCTGGAGCTTGTTAAGGTAATTACACAGGGGAAAGGATAATGTACTGGGAACTCCTCAGAAGAATCTGATTTGTGGTGAGGGGAGAGAGATAAAAGCTCATTTAGGAACGACATGAACATGCTGCCTACGTAGCTATTTATCAGTAAATATCTCCACTGAGATTAAGAAAAGCAGTAGCTTAAAAAATTAAGTACTTCCTGGTATGGTTACTGTACTGGTAACTCCCCAAAAGAATCTGGATTGTGGTGAGGGAACAGAGAAAAAAGCTCATTTAAGACCTGAACTTACGAAGGGGTTAGGCAGCTATATATTAGGGAGTAAACCTTCTGAGAATAAAAACAGCTGTAGCTTGTTAAGGTAATTACACACGGGAAAGGATAATGTACTGGGAACTCCTCAGAAGGATCTGATTTGTGGTGGGGGAGAGAGATAAAAGCTCATTTAGGAACGACATGAACATGCTGCGTAGGTAGCTGTTTATCAGTAAATATCTCCACTGAGATTAAGAAAAGCAGAAGCTTAATAAATTAAGAACTTCCTGGTATGGTTACTGTACTGGTAACTCCCCAAAAGAATCTGGATTGTGGTGAGGGAACAGAGAAAAAAGCTCATTTAGGACCTGCACTTACGAAGGGTGTAGGCAGCTGTATATCAGGGAGTAAACCTTCTGAGAATAAATACAGCTGGAGCTTGTTAAGGTAATTACACGGAGGAAAGGAAAATGTACTGGGAACTCCTCAGAAGAATGTGATTTGTGGTGAGGGGAGAGAGATAAAAGCTCACTTAGGAACGACATGAACATGCTACGTAGGTAGCTGTTTATCAGTAAATATCTCCACTGTGATTAAGAAAAGCAGTAGCTTAATAAATTAAGTACTTCCTGGTATGGTTACTGTACTGGTAACTCCCCCAAAGAATCTGGATTGTGGTGAGGGAATAGAGAAAAAAGCTCATTTAGGACCTGCACTTTCAAAGGGGATTGGCAGCTGTATATCATTGAGTAAACCTTCTGAGAATAAAAACAGCTGGAGCTTGTTAAGGTAATTACACAGGGGAAAGGATAATGTACTGGGAACTCCTCAGAAGAATCTGATTTGTGGTGAGGGGAGAGAGATAAAAGCTCCTTTAGGAACGACATGAACATGCTGCGTAGGTAGCTGTTTATCAGTAAATATCTCCACTGAGATTAAGAAAAGCAGTAGCTTAATAAATAAAGTACTTCCTGGTATGGTTACTGGACTGGTAACTCCCCAAAAGAATCTGGATTGTGGTGAGGGAACAGAGAAAAAAGCTCATTTAGACCTGCACTTACGAATGGGGTAGGCAGTTGTATATCAGGGAATAAACCTTCTGAGAATAAAAACAGCTGGAGGTTGTTAAGGTAATTACACATGGGAAAGTATAATGTACTGGGAATTCCTCAGAAGAATCTGATTTGTGGTGAGTGGAGAGAGATGAAAGCTACTTTTGGAAAGACATGAACATGCTGCATAGGTAGCTGTTTATCAGTAAATATCTCCACTGAGATTAAGAAAAGCAGTAGCTTAATAAATTATGTACTTCCTGGTATGGTTACTGTACTGGTAACTCCCCAAAAGAATCTGGATTGTGGTGAGGGAACAGAGAAAAAAGCTCATTTAGGACCTGCACTTACGAAGGGGGTAGGCAGCTGTATATCAGGGAGTAAACCTTCTGAGAATAAAAACAGCTGGAGCTTGTTAAGGTAATTACACAGGGGAAAGGATAATGTACTGGGAACTCCTCAGAAGAATCTGATTTGTGGTGAGGGGAGAGAGATAAAAGCTCATTTAGGAACGACATGAACATGCTGCGTAGGTAGCTGTTTATCAGTAAATATCTCCACTGAGATTAAGTAAAGCAGTAGCTTCATAAATTAAGTAATTCCTGGTAGGGTTACTGTACTGGGAACACCCCAAAAGAATCTGGATTGTGGTGAGGGAACAGAGAAAAAAGCTCATTTAGGACCTGCACTTACGAAGTGGGTAGGCAGCTCTATATCAGGGAGTAAACCTTCTGAGAATAAAAACAGCTGGAGCTTGTTAAGGTAATTAAACAGGGGAAAGGATAATGTACTGGGAACTCCTCAGAAGAATCTGATTTGTGGTGAGGGGAGAGAGATAAAAGCTCATTTAGGAACGACATGAACATGCTGCGTAGGTAGCTGTTTATCAGTAAATATCTCCTTTGAGATTAGGAAAAGCAGTAGCTTAAAAAATTAAGTACTTCCTGGTATGGTTACTGTACTGGTAACTCCCCCAAAGAATCTGGATTGTGGTGAGGGAACAGAGAAAAAAGCTCATTTAGGACCTGCACTTACGAAGGGGGTAGGCAGCTGTATATCAGGGAGTAAACCTTCTGAGAATAAAAACAGCTGGAGCTTGTTAAGGTAATTACACGGAGGAAAGGAAAATGTACTGGGAACTCCTCAGAAGAATGTGATTTGTGGTGAGGGGAGAGAGATAAAAGCTCATTTAGGAACGACATGAACATGCTGCGTAGGTAGCTGTTTATCAGTAAATACCTCCACTGAGATTAAGAAAAGCAGTAGCTTAATAAATTAAGTACTTCCTGGTATGGTTACTGTACTGGTAACTCCCCAAAAGAATCTGGATTGTGGTGAGGGAACAGAGAAAAAAGCTCATTTAGGACCTGCACTTACGAAGGGGGTAGGCAGCTGTATATCAGGGAGTAAACCTTCTGAGAATAAAAACAGCTGGAGCTTGTTAAGGTAATTACACAGGGGAAAGGATAATGTACTGGGAACTCCTCAGAAGAATCTGATTTGTGGTGAGGGGAGAGAGATAAAAGCTCCTTTAGGAACGACATGAACATGCTGCGTAGGTAGCTGTTTATCAGTAAATATCTCCACTGAGATTAGGAAAAGCAGTAGCTTAAAAAATTAAGTACTTCCTGGTATGGTTACTGTACTGGTAACTCCCCCAAAGAATCTGGATTGTGGTGAGGGAACAGAGAAAAAAGCTCATTTAGGACCTGCACTTACGAATGGGGTAGGCAGTTGTATATCAGGGAATAAACCTTCTGAGAATAAAAACAGCTGGAGGTTGTTAAGGTAATTACACAGGGGAAAGTATAATGTACTGGGAATTCATCAGAAGAATCTGATTTGTGGTGAGTGGAGAGAGATGAAAGCTACTTTTGGAAAGACATGAACATGCTGCATAGGTAGCTGTGTATCAGTAAATATCTCCACTGAGATTAAGAAAAGCAGTAGCTTAATAAATTATGTACTTCCTGGTATGGTTACTGTACTGGTAACTCCCCAAAAGAATCTGGATTGTGGTGAGGGAACAGAGAAAAAAGCTCATTTAGGACCTGCACTTACGAAGGGGGTAGGCAGCTGTATATCAGGGAGTAAACCTTCTGAGAATAAAAACAGCTGGAGCTTGTTAAGGTAATTACACAGGGGAAAGGATAATGTACTGGGAACTCCTCAGAAGAATCTGATTTGTCGTGAGGGGAGAGAGATAAAAGCTCATTTAGGAACGACATGAACATGCTGCGTAGGTAGCTGTTTATCAGTAAATATCTCCACTGAGATTAAGTAAAGCAGTAGCTTAATAAATTAATTAATTCCTGGTATGGTTACTGTACTGGGAACACCCCAAAAGAATCTGGATTGTGGTGAGGGAACAGAGAAAAAAGCTCATTTAGGACCTGCACTTACGAATGGGGTAGGCAGTTGTATATCAGGGAATAAACCTTCTGAGAATAAAAACAGCTGGAGGTTGTTAAGGTAATTACACAGGGGAAAGTATAATGTACTGGGAATTCATCAGAAGAATCTGATTTGTGGTGAGTGGAGAGAGATGAAAGCTACTTTTGGAAAGACATGAACATGCTGCATAGGTAGCTGTTTATCAGTAAATATCTCCACTGAGATTAAGAAAAGCAGTAGCTTAATAAATTAAGTAATTCCTGGTATGGTTACTGTACTGGTAACTCCCCAAAAGAATCTGGATTGTGGTGAGGGAACAGAGAAAAAAGCTCATTTAGGACCTGCACTTACGAAGGGGGTAGGCAGCTGTATATCAGGGAGTAAACCTTCTGAGAATAAAAACAGCTGGAGCTTGTTAAGGTAATTACACAGGGGAAAGGATAATGTACTGGGAACTCCTCAGAAGAATCTGATTTGTCGTGAGGGGAGAGAGATAAAAGCTCATTTAGGAACGACATGAACATGCTGCGTAGGTAGCTGTTTATCAGTAAATATCTCCACTGAGATTAAGTAAAGCAGTAGCTTAATAAATTAATTAATTCCTGGTATGGTTACTGTACTGGGAACACCCCAAAAGAATCTGGATTGTGGTGAGGGAACAGAGAAAAAAGCTCATTTAGGACCTGCACTTACGAAGTGGGTAGGCAGCTGTATATCAGGGAGTAAACCTTCTGAGAATAAAAACAGCTGGAGCTTGTTAAGGTAATTAAACAGGGGAAAGGATAATGTACTGGGAACTCCTCAGAAGAATCTGATTTGTGGTGAGGGGAGAGAGATAAAAGCTCATTTAGGAACGACATGAACATGCTGCGTAGGTAGCTGTTTATCAGTAAATATCTCCACTGAGATTAGGAAAAGCAGTAGCTTAAAAAATTAAGTACTTCCTGGTATGGTTACTGTACTGGTAACTCCCCAAAAGAATCTGGATTGTGGTGAGGGAACAGAGATAAAAGCTCATTTAGGACCTGCACTTACGAAGGGGGTAGGCAGCTGTATATCAGGGAGTAAACCTTCTGAGAATAAAAACAGCTGGAGCATGTTAAGGTAATTACACGGAGGAAAGGAAAATGTACTGGGAACTCCTCAGAAGAATGTGATTTGTGGTGAGGGGAGAGAGATAAAAGCTCATTTAGGAACGACATGAACATGCTGCGTAGGTAGCTGTTTATCAGTAAATACCTCCACTGAGATTAAGAAAAGCAGTAGCTTAATAAATTAAGTACTTCCTGGTATGGTTACTGTACTGGTAACTCCCCAAAAGAATCTGGATTGTGGTGAGGGAACAGAGAAAAAAGCTCATTTATGACCTGCACTTACGAAGGCGGTAGGCAGCTGTATATCAGGGAGTAAACCTTCTGAGAATAAAAACAGCTGGAGCTTGTTAAGGTAATTACACAGGGGAAAGGATAATGTACTGGGAACTCCTCAGAAGAATCTGATTTGTGGTGAGGGGAGAGATATAAAAGCTCCTTTAGGAACGACATGAACATGCTGCGTAGGTAGCTGTTTATCAGTAAATATCTCCACTGAGATTAGGAAAAGCAGTAGCTTAAAAAATTAAGTACTTCCTGGTATGGTTACTGTACTGGTAACTCCCCCAAAGAATCTGGATTGTGGTGAGGGAACAGAGAAAAAAGCTCATTTAGGACCTGCACTTATGAAGGGGGTAGGCAGCTGTATATCAGGGAGTAAACCTTCTGAGAATAAAAACAGCTGGAGCTTGTTAAGGTAATTACACAGGGGAAAGGATAATATACTGGGAACTCCTCAGAAGATTCTGATTTGTGGTGAGGGGAGAGAGATAAAAGCTCATTTAGGAACGACATGAACATGCTGCGTAGGTAGCTGTTTATCAGTAAATATCTCCACTGAGATTAAGAAAAGCAGTAGCTTAATAAATTAAGTACTTCTTGGTATGGTTACTGTACTGGTAACTCCCCAAAAGAATCTGGATTGTGGTGAGGGAAAAGAGAAAAAAGCTCATTTAGGACCTGCACTTACGAAGGTGGTAGGCAGCTGGATATCAGGGAGTAAACCTTCTGAGAATAAAAACAGATGGAGCTTGTTAAGGTAATTACACAGGGGAAAGGATAATGTACTGGGAACTCCTCAGAAGAATCTGATTTGTGGTGAGGGGAGAGAGATAAAAGCTCATTTAGGAACGACATGAACATGCTGCGTAGGTAGCTGTTTATCAGTAAATATCTCCACTGAGATTAAGAAAAGCAGTAGCTTAATAAATTAAGTGCTTCCTGGTATGGTTACTGTACTGGTAACTCCCCAAAAGAATCTGGAGTGTGGTGAGGGAACAGAGAAAAAAGCTCATTTAGGACCTGCACTTACGAAGGGGGTCGGCCGCTGTATATCAGGGAGTAAACCTTCTGAGAATAAAAACAGCTGGAGCTTGTTAAAGTAATTACACAGGGGAAAGGATAATGTACTGGGAACTCCTCAGAAGAATCTGATTTGTGGTGAGGGGAGAGAGATAAACGCTCATTTAGGAACGACATGAACATGCTGCGTAGGTAGCTGTTTATCAGTAAATATCTCCACTGAGATTAAGAAAAGCAGTAGCTTAATAAATTAAGTACTCCCTGGTATGGTTACTATACTGGTAACTCCCCAAAAGAATCTGGATTGTGGTGAGGGAACAGACAAAAAAGCTCATTGAGGACCTGCACTTACGAAGGGGGTAGGCAGCTGTATATCAGGGAGTAAACCTTCTGAGAATGAAAACAGCTGGAGCTTGTTAAGGTAATTACACAGGGGAAAGGATAATGTACTGGGAACTCCTCAGAAGAATCTGATTTGTGGTGAGGGGAGAGAGATAAATGCACATTTAGCAACGACATGAACATGCTGCGTAGGTAGCTGTTTATCAGTAAATATCTCCACTGAGATTAAGAAAAGCAATAGCTTAATAAATTAAGTACTTCCTGGTATGGTTACTGTACTGGTAACTCCCCAAAAGAATCTGGATTGTGGTGAGGGAACAGAGAAAAAAGCTCATTTAGGACCTGCAATTACGAAGGGGGTAGGCAGCTGTATATCACGGAGTAAACCTTCTGAGAATAAAAACAGCTGGAGCTTGTTAAGGTAATTACACAGGGGAAAGGATAATGTACTGGGAACTCCTCAGAAGAATCTGATTTGTGGTGAGGTGAGAGAGATAAAAGCTCATTTAGGAACGACATGAACATGCTGCGTAGGTAGCTCTTTATAAGTAAATATCTGCACTGTGATTAAGAAAAGCAATAGCTTAATAAATTAAGTACTTCCTGGTATGGTTACTGTACTGGTAACTCCCCAAAAGAATCTGGATTGTGGTGAGGGAACAGAGAAAAAAGCTCATTTAGGACCTGCACTTACGAAGGGGGTAGGCAGCTGTATATCAGGGAGTAAACCTTCTGAGAATAAAAACAGCTGGAACTTGTTAAGGTAATTACACAGGGGAAAGGATAATGTACTGGGAACTCCTCAGACGAATCTGATTTGTGGTGAGGGGAGAGAGATAAAAGCTCATTTCGGAACGACATGAACATGCTACTTACGTAGCTGTTTATCAGTAAATAACTCCGCCGAGATTAAGAAAAGCAGTAGCTTAATAAAATAAGTACTTCCTGGTATGGTTACTGTACTGGTAACTCCCCAAAAGAATCTGGATTGTGGTGAGGGAACAGAGAAAAAAGCTCATTTAGGACCTGCACTTACGAAGGGGGTAGGTAGCTGTATATCAGGGAGTAAACCTTCTGAGAATAAAAACAGCTGGAACGTGTTAAGGTAATTACACAGGGGAAAGGATAATGTACTGGGAACTCCTCTGACGAATCTGATTTGTGGTGAGGGGAGAGAGATAAAATCTCATTTAGGAACGACATGATCATGCTGCGTAGGTAGCTGTTTATCAGTAAATATCTCCACTGAGATTAAGAAAAGCAGTAGCTTAATAAATTAAGTACTTCCTGGTATGGTTACTGGACTGGTAACTCCCCAAAAGAATCTGGATTGTGGTGAGGGAACAGATAAAAAAGCTCATTTAGGACCTGCACTTACGAATGGGGTAGGCAGTTGTATATCAGGGAATAAACCTTCTGAGAATAAAAACAGCTGGAGGTTGTTAAGGTAATTACACAGGGGAAAGTATAATGTACTGTGAATTCCTCAGAAGAATCCGATTTGTGGTGAGTGGAGAGAGATGAAAGCTACTTTTGGAAAGACATGAACATGCTGCATAGGTAGCTGTTTATCAGTAAATATCTCCACTGAGATTAAGAAAAGCAGTAGCTTAATAAATTATGTACTTCCTGGTATGGTTACTGTACTGGTAACTCCCCAAAAGAATCTGGATTGTGGTGAGGGAACAGAGAAAAAAGCTCATTTAGGACCTGCAGTTACGAAGGGGGTAGGCAGCTGTATATCAGGGAGTAAACCTTCTGAGAATAAAAACAGCTGGAGCTTGTTAAGGTAATTACACAGGGGAAAGGATAATGTACTGGGAACTCCTCAGAAGAATCTGATTTGTGGTGAGGGGAGAGAGATAAAAGCTCATTTAGGAACGACATGAACATGCTGCGTAGGTAGCTGTTTATCAGTAAATATCTCCACTGAGATTAAGTAAAGCAGTAGCTTAATAAATTAAGTAATTCCTGGTATGGTTACTGTACTGGGAACACCCCAAAAGAATCTGGATTGTGGTGAGGGAACAGAGAAAAAAGCTCATTTAGGACCTGCACTTACGAAGTGGGTAGGCAGCTGTATATCAGGGAGTAAACTTTCTGAGAATAAAAACAGCTGGAGCTTGTTAAGGTAATTAAACAGGGGAAAGGATAATGTACTGGGAACTCCTCAGAAGAATCTGATTTGTGGTGAGGGGAGAGAGATAAAAGCTCATTTAGGAACGACATGAACATGCTGCGTAGGTAGCTGTTTATCAGTAAATATCTCCACTGAGATTAGGAAAAGCAGTAGCTTAAAAAATTAAGTACTTCCTGGTATGGTTACTGTACTGGTAACTCCCCCAAAGAATCTGGATTGTGGTGAGGGAACAGAGAAAAAAGCTCATTTAGGACCTGCACTTACGAAGGGGGTAGGCAGCTGTATATCAGGGAGTAAACCTTCTGAGAATAAAAACAGCTGGAGCTTGTTAAGGTAATTACACGGAGGAAAGGAAAATGTACTGGGAACTCCTCAGAAGAATGTGATTTGTGGTGAGGGGAGAGAGATAAAAGCTCATTTAGGAACGACATGAACATGCTGCGTAGGTAGCTGTTTATCAGTAAATACCTCCACTGAGATTAAGAAAAGCAGTAGCTTAATAAATTAAGTACTTCCTGGTATGGTTACTGTACTGGTAACTCCCCAAAAGAATCTGGATTGTGGTGAGGGAACAGAGAAAAAAGCTCATTTAGGACCTGCACTTACGAAGGGGGTAGGCAGCTGTATATCAGGGAGTAAACCTTCTGAGAATAAAAACAGCTGGAGCTTGTTAAGGTAATTACACAGGGGAAAGGATAATGTACTGGGAACTCCTCAGAAGAATCTGATTTGTGGTGAGGGGAGAGAGATAAAAGCTCCTTTAGGAACGACATGAACTTGCTGCGTAGGTAGCTGTTTATCAGTAAATATCTCCACTGAGATTAGGAAAAGCAGTAGCTTAAAAAATTAAGTACTTCCTGGTATGGTTACTGTACTGGTAACTCCCCCAAAGAATCTGGATTGTGGTGAGGGAACAGAGAAAAAAGCTCATTTAGGACCTGCACTTATGAAGGGGGTAGGCAGCTGTATATCAGGGAGTAAACCTTCTGAGAATAAAAACAGCTGGAGCTTGTTAAGGTAATTACACAGGGGAAAGGATAATATACTGGGAACTCCTCAGAAGATTCTGATTTGTGGTGAGGGGAGAGAGATAAAAGCTCATTTAGGAACGACATGAACATGCTGCGTAGGTAGCTGTTTATCAGTAAATATCTCCACTGAGATTAAGAAAAGCAGTAGCTTAATAAATTAAGTACTTCTTGGTATGGTTACTGTACTGGTAACTCCCCAAAAGAATCTGGATTGTGGTGAGGGAACAGAGAAAAAAGCTCATTTAGGACCTGCACTTACGAAGGTGGTAGGCAACAGGATATCAGGGAGTAAACCTTCTGAGAATAAAAACAGATGGAGCTTGTTAAGGTAATTACACAGGGGAAAGGATAATGTACTGGGAACTCCTCAGAATAATCTGATTTGTGGTGAGGAGAGAGAGATATAAGCTCATTTAGGAACGACATGAACATGCTGCGTAGGTAGCTGTTTATCAGTAAATATCTCCACTGAGATTAAGTAAAGCAGTAGCTTAATAAATTAAGTACTTCCTGGTATGGTTACTGTACTGGGAACACCCCAAAAGAATCTGGATTGTGGTGAGGGAACAGAGAAAAAAGCTCATTTAGGACCTGCACTTACGAAGTGGGTAGGCAGCTGTATATCAGGGAGTAAACCTTCTGAGAATAAAAACAGCTGGAGCTTGTTAAGGTAATTAAAGAGGGGAAAGGAAAATGTACTGGGAACTCCTCAGAAGAATCTGATTTGTGGTGAGGGGAGAGAGATAAAAGCTCATTTAGGAACGACATGAACATGCTGCGTAGGTAGCTGTTTATCAGTAAATATCTCCACTGAGATTAGGAAAAGCAGTAGCTTAATAAATTAAGTACTTCCTGGTATGGTTACTGTACTGGTAACTCCCCCAAAGAATCTGGATTGTGGTGAGGGAACAGAGAAATAAGCTCATTTAGGACCTGCACTTACGAAGGGGGTAGGCAGCTGTATATCAGGGAGTCAACTTTCTGAGAGTAAAAACAGCTGGAGCTTGTTAAGGTAATTACACAGGGGAAAGGATAATGTACTGGGAACTATTCAGAAGAATCTGATTTGTGGTGAGGGGAGAGAGATACAAGCTCCTTTAGGAACGACATGAACATGCTGCGTAGGTAGCTGTTTATCAGTAAATATCTCCACTGAGATTAAGAAAAGCAGTAGCTTAATAAATTAAGTACTTCCTGGTATGGTTACTGTACTGGTAACTCAGCAAAAGAATCTGGATTGTGGTGAGGGAACAGAGAAAAAAGCTCATTTAGGACCTGCACTTACGAAGGGGGTAGGCAGCTATATATCAGGGAGTAAACCTTCTGAGAATAAAAACAGCTGGAGCTTGTTAAGGTAAATACACAGGGGAAAGTATAATGAACTGGGAAATCCTCAGAAGAATCTGATTTGTGGTGAGGGGAGAGAGATAAAAGCTCATTTAGGCACGACATGAACATGCTGCATAGGTAGCTGTTTATCAGTAAATATCTCCACTGAGATTAAGAAAAGCAGTAGCTTAATAAATTAAGTACTTCCTGGTATGGTTACTGGACTGGTAACTCCCCAAAAGAATGTGGATTGTGGTGAGGGAACAGAGAAAAAAGCTCATTTAGGACCTGCACTTACGAATGGGGTAGGCAGTTGTATATCAGGGAATAAACCTTCTGAGAATAAAAACAGCTGGAGGTTGTTAAGGTAATTACACAGGGGAAAGGATAATGTACTGGGAATTCCTCAGAAGAATCTGATTTGTGGTGAGTGGAGAGAGATGAAAGCTACTTTTGGAAAGACATGAACATGCTGCATAGGTAGCTGTTTATCAGTAAATATCTGCACTGAGATTAAGAAAAGCAGTAGCTTAATAAATTATGTACTTCCTGGTATGGTTACTGTACTGGTAACTCCCCAAAAGAATCTGGATTGTGGTGAGGGAACAGAGAAAAAAGCTCATTTAGGACCTGCACTTACGAAGGGGGTAGGCAGCTGTATATCAGGGAGTAAACCTTCTGAGAATAAAAACAGCTGGAGCTTGTTAAGGTAATTACACAGGGGAAAGGATAATGTACTGGGAACTCCTCAGAAGAATCTGATTTGTGGTGAGGGGAGAGAGATAAAAGCTCATTTAGGAACGACATGAACATGCTGCGTAGGTAGCTGTTTATCAGTAAATATCTCCACTGAGATTAAGTAAAGCAGTAGCTTAATAAATTAAGTAATTCCTGGTATGGTTACTGTACTGGGAACACCCCAAAAGAATCTGGATTGTGGTGAGGGAACAGAGAAAAAAGCTCATTTAGGACCTGCACTTACGAAGTGGGTAGGCAGCTGTATATCAGGGAGTAAACCTTCTGAGAATAAAAACAGCTGGAGCTTGTTAAGGTAATTACACAGGGGAAAGGATAATGTACTGGGAACTCCTCAGAAGAATCTGATTTGTGGTGAGGGGAGAGAGATAAAAGCTCCTTTAGGAACGACATGAACTTGCTGCGTAGGTAGCTGTTTATCAGTAAATATCTCCACTGAGATTAGGAAAAGCAGTAGCTTAAAAAATTAAGTACTTCCTGGTATGGTTACTGTACTGGTAACTCCCCCAAAGAATCTGGATTGTGGTGAGGGAACAGAGAAAAAATCTCATTTAGGACCTGCACTTATGAAGGGGGTAGGCAGCTGTATATCAGGGAGTAAACCTTCTGAGAATAAAAACAGCTGGAGCTTGTTAAGGTAATTACACAGGGGAAAGGATAATATACTGGGAACTCCTCAGAAGATTCTGATTTGTGGTGAGGGGAGAGAGATAAAAGCTCATTTAGGAACGACATGAACATGCTGCGTAGGTAGCTGTTTATCAGTAAATATCTCCACTGAGATTAAGAAAAGCAGTAGCTTAATAAATTAAGTACTTCTTGGTATGGTTACTGTACTGGTAACTCCCCAAAAGAATCTGGATTGTGGTGAGGGAACAGAGAAAAAAGCTCATTTAGGACCTGCACTTACGAAGGTGGTAGGCAACAGGATATCAGGGAGTAAACCTTCTGAGAATAAAAACAGATGGAGCTTGTTAAGGTAATTACACAGGGGAAAGGATAATGTACTGGGAACTCCTCAGAATAATCTGATTTGTGGTGAGGAGAGAGAGATATAAGCTCATTTAGGAACGACATGAACATGCTGCGTAGGTAGCTGTTTATCAGTAAATATCTCCACTGAGATTAAGTAAAGCAGTAGCTTAATAAATTAAGTACTTCCTGGTATGGTTACTGTACTGGGAACACCCCAAAAGAATCTGGATTGTGGTGAGGGAACAGAGAAAAAAGCTCATTTAGGACCTGCACTTACGAAGTGGGTAGGCAGCTGTATATCAGGGAGTAAACCTTCTGAGAATAAAAACAGCTGGAGCTTGTTAAGGTAATTAAACAGGGGAAAGGAAAATGTACTGGGAACTCCTCAGAAGAATCTGATTTGTGGTGAGGGGAGAGAGATAAAAGCTCATTTAGGAACGACATGAACATGCTGCGTAGGTAGCTGTTTATCAGTAAATATCTCCACTGAGATAAGGAAAAGCAGTAGCTTAATAAATTAAGTACTTCCTGGTATGGTTACTGTACTGGTAACTCCCCCAAAGAATCTGGATTGTGGTGAGGGAACAGAGAAATAAGCTCATTTAGGACCTGCACTTACGAAGGGGGTAGGCAGCTGTATATCAGGGAGTCAACTTTCTGAGAGTAAAAACAGCTGGAGCTTGTTAAGGTAATTACACAGGGGAAAGGATAATGTACTGGGAACTATTCAGAAGAATCTGATTTGTGGTGAGGGGAGAGAGATAAAAGCTCCTTTAGGAACGACATGAACATGCTGCGTAGGTAGCTGTTTATCAGTAAATATCTCCACTGAGATTAAGAAAAGCAGTAGCTTAATAAATTAAGTACTTCCTGGTATGGTTACTGTACTGGTAACTCAGCAAAAGAATCTGGATTGTGGTGAGGGAACAGAGAAAAAAGCTCATTTAGGACCTGCACTTACGAAGGGGGTAGGCAGCTATATATCAGGGAGTAAACCTTCTGAGAATAAAAAACAGCTGGAGCTTGTTAAGGTAAATACACAGGGGAAAGTATAATGAACTGGGAACTCCTCAGAAGAATCTGATTTGTGGTGAGGGGAGAGAGATAAAAGCTCATTTAGGCACGACATGAACATGCTGCGTAGGTAGCTGTTTATCAGTAAATATCTCCACTGAGATTAAGAAAAGCAGTAGCTTAATAAATTAAGTACTTCCTGGTATGGTTACTGGACTGGTAACTCCCCAAAAGAATCTGGATTGTGGTGAGGGAACAGAGAAAAAAGCTCATTTAGGACCTGCACTTACGAATGGGGTAGGCAGTTGTATATCAGGGAATAAACCTTCTGAGAATAAAAACAGCTGGAGGTTGTTAAGGTAATTACACAGGGGAAAGTATAATGTACTGGGAATTCCTCAGAAGAATCTGATTTGTGGTGAGTGGAGAGAGATGAAAGCTACTTTTGGAAAGACATGAACATGCTGCATAGGTAGCTGTTTATCAGTAAATATCTGCACTGAGATTAAGAAAAGCAGTAGCTTAATAAATTATGTACTTCCTGGTATGGTTACTGTACTGGTAACTCCCCAAAAGAATCTGGATTGTGGTGAGGGAACAGAGAAAAAAGCTCATTTAGGACCTGCACTTACGAAGGGGGTAGGCAGCTGTATATCAGGGAGTAAACCTTCTGAGAATAAAAACAGCTGGAGCTTGTTAAGGTAATTACACAGGGGAAAGGATAATGTACTGGGAACTCCTCAGAAGAATCTGATTTGTGGTGAGGGGAGAGAGATAAAAGCTCATTTAGGAACGACATGAACATGCTGCGTAGGTAGCTGTTTATCAGTAAATATCTCCACTGAGATTAAGTAAAGCAGTAGCTTAATAAATTAAGTAATTCCTGGTATGGTTACTGTACTGGGAACACCCCAAAAGAATCTGGATTGTGGTGAGGGAACAGAGAAAAAAGCTCATTTAGGACCTGCACTTACGAAGTGGGTAGGCAGCTGTATATCAGGGAGTAAACCTTCTGAGAATAAAAACAGCTGGAGCTTGTTAAGGTAATTAAACAGGGGAAAGGATAATGTACTGGGAACTCCTCAGAAGAATCTGATTTGTGGTGAGGGGAGAGAGATAAAAGCTCATTTAGGAACGACATGAACATGCTGCGTAGGTAGCTGTTTATCAGTAAATATCTCCACTGAGATTAGGAAAAGCAGTAGCTTAAAAAATTAAGTACTTCCTGGTATGGTTACTGTACTGGTAACTCCCCCAAAGAATCTGGATTGTGGTGAGGGAACAGAGAAAAAAGCTCATTTAGGACCTGCACTTACGAAGGGGGTAGGCAGCTGTATATCAGGGACTAAACCTTCTGAGAATAAAAACAGCTGGAGCTTGTTAAGGTAATTACACAGGGGAAAGGATAATGTACTGGGAACTCCTCAGAAGAATCTGATTTGTGGTGAGGGGAGAGAGATAAAAGCTCCTTTAGGAACGACATGAACATGCTGCGTAGGTAGCTGTTTATCAGTAAATATCTCCACTGAGATTAGGAAAAGCAGTAGCTTAAAAAATTAAGTACTTCCTGGTATGGTTACTGTACTGGTAACTCCCCCAAAGAATCTGGATTGTGGTGAGGGAACAGAGAAAAAAGCTCATTTAGGACCTGCACTTATGAAGGGGGTAGGCAGCTGTATATCAGGGAGTAAACCTTCTGAGAATAAAAACAGCTGGAGCTTGTTAAGGTAATTACACAGGGGAAAGGATAATGTATTGGGAACTCCTCAGAAGATTCTGATTTGTGGTGAGGGGAGAGAGATAAAAGCTCATTTAGGAACGACATGAACATGCTGCGTAGGTAGCTGTTTATCAGTAAATATCTCCACTGAGATTAAGAAAAGCAGTAGCTTAATAAATTAAGTACTTCTTGGTATGGTTACTGTACTGGTAACTCCCCCAAAGAATCTGGATTGTGGTGAGGGAACAGAGAAAAAAGCTCATTTAGGACCTGCACTTAAGAAGGTGGTAGGCAGCTGGATATCAGGGAGTAAACCTTCTGAGAATAAAAACAGATGGAGCTTGTTAAGGTAATTACACAGGGGAAAGGATAATGTACTGGGAACTCCTCAGAAGAATCTGATTTGTGGTGAGGAGAGAGAGATATAAGCTCATTTAGAAACGACATGAACATGCTGCGTAGGTAGCTGTTTATCAGTAAATATCTCCACTGAGATTAAGTAAAGCAGTAGCTTAATAAATTAAGTACTTCCTGGTATGGTTACTGTACTGGGAACACCCCAAAGAATCTGGATTGTGGTGAGGGAACAGAGAAAAAAGCTCATTTAGGACCTGCACTTACGAAGTGGGTAGGCAGCTGTATATCAGGGAGTAAACCTTCTGAGAATAAAAACAGCTGGAGCTTGTTAAGGTAATTAAACAGGGGAAAGGATAATGTACTGGGAACTCCTCAGAAGAATCTGATTTGTGTTGAGGGGAGAGAGATAAAGCTCATTTAGGAACGACATGAACATGCTGCTTAGGTAGCTGTTTATCAGTAAATATCTCCACTGAGATTAAGAAAAGCAGTAGCTTAATAGATTAAGTACTTGCTGGTATGGTTACTGTACTGGTACCTCCCCAAAAGAATCTGGATTGTGGTGAGGGAACAGAGAAAAAAGCTCATTTAGGACCTGCACTTACGAAGGGGGTAGGCCGCAGTATATCAGGGAGTAAACCTTCTGAGAATAAAAACAGATGGAGCTTGTTATGGTAATTACAGAGGGGAAAGGATAATGTACTGGGAACTCCTCAGAATAATCTGATTTGTGGTGAGGGGAGAGAGATAAAAACTTCATTTATAAACGACATGAACATGCTGCGTAGGTAGCTGTTTATCAGTAAATATCTCCACTGAGATTAAGAAAAAGCAGTAGCTTAATGAATTAAGTACTTCCTGGTATGGTTATTGTACTGGTAACTCCCCAAAAGAATCTGGATTGTGGTGAGGGAACAGAGAAAATATCTCATTTAGGACCTGGACTTACGAAGGTGGTAGGCAGCTGTATATCAGGTAGTAAACCTTCTGAGAATAAAAACAGCTGGAGCTTGTTAAGGTAATTACACAGGGGAAAGGATAATGTACTGGGAACAATTGAGAAGAATCTGATTTGTGGTGAGGGGAGAGAGATAAAAGCTCATTTAGGAACGACATGAACATGCTGCGTACGTAGCTGTTTATCAGTAAATATCTCCACTGAGATTAAGAAAAGCAATAGCTTAATAAATTAAGTACTTCCTGGTGTAGTTATTGTACTGGTAACTCCCCAAAAGAATCTGGATTGTGGTGAGGGAACAGAGAAAAAAGCTCATTTAGCACCTGCACTGTCGAAGGGGGTAGGCAGCTGTATATCAGGGAGTAAACCTTCTGAGAATAAAAAAAGCTGGAGCTTGTTAAGGTAATTACACAGGGGAAAGGATAATGTACTAGGAACAATTGAGAAGAATCTGATTTGTGGTGAGGGGAGAGAGAAAAAAGCTCATTTAGGAACGACATGAACATGCTGCGTAGGTAGCTGTTTATCAGTAAATATCTCCACTGAGATTAAGAAAAGCAGTAGCTTAATAAATTAAGTACTTCCTGGTATTGTTACTGTACTGGTAACTCCCCCAAAGAATCTGGATTTTGGTGAGGGAACAGAGAAAAAAGCTCATTTAGGACCTGCACATACGAAGGGGGTAGGCAGCTGTATATCAGGGAGTAAACCTTCTGAGAATAAAAACAGCTGGAGCTTGTTAAGGTAATTACCCAGGGGAAAGGATAATGTACTGGTAACAATTCAGAAGAATCTGATTTGTGGTGAGGTGAGAGAGATAAAAGCTCATTTAGGAACGACATGAACATGTTGCGTGGTAGCTGTTTATCAGTAAATATCTCCACTGAGTTTAAGAAAAGCAGTAGCTTAATAAATTAAGTAATTCCTGGTATGGTTACTGTACTGGTAATTCCCCAAAAGAATCTGGATTGTGGTGAGGGAACAGAGAAAAAAGCTCATTTAGGACCGGCACTTACGAAGGGGGTAGGCAGCTGTATATCAGGGAGTAAACCTTCTGAGAATCAAAACAGCTGGAGCTTGTTAAGGTAATTACACAGGGGAAAGGATAATGTACTGGGAACTCCGCTGAAGAATCTGATTTGTGGTGAAGGGAGAGAGATAAAAGCTCATTTAGGAACGACATGATCATGCTGCGTAGGCAGCTGTTTATCAGTAAATATCTCCACTGCGATTAAGATAAGCAGTAGCTTAATAAATTAAGTACTTCCTGGTATGGTTACTGTACTGGTAACTCACCAAAAGAATCTGGATTTTGGTGAGGGAAACGAGAAAAAAGCTCATTTAGGACCTGCAATTACGAAGGGGGTAGGCAGCTGTATATCAGGAAGTAAACCTTCTGAGAATAAAAACAGCTGGAGCTTGTTAAGGTAATTACACAGGGGAAAGGATAATGTACTGGGAACTCCTCAGAAGAATCTGATTCGTGGTGAGGGGAGAGAGATAAAAGCTCATTTAGGAACGACATGAACATGCTGAGTAGGTAGGTGTTTATCAGTAAATATCTCCACTGAGATTAAGAAAAGCAGTAGCTTAATAAATTAAGTACTTCCTGGTATGGTTACTGTACTGGTTACTCCCCAAAAGAATCTGGATTGTGGTGAGGGAACAGAGAAAAAAGCTCATTTAGGACCTGCACTTACGAAAGGGGTAGGCAGCTGTATATCTGGGAGTAAACCTTCTGAGAATAAAAAACAGCTGGAGCTTGTTAAGGTAATTACACAGGGGAAAAGATGAAGTACTGGGACCTCCTCAGAAGAATCTGATTTGTGGTGAGGGGAGAGACATAAAAGCTCATTTAGGAACGACATGAACATGCTGCATACGTAGCTGTTTATCAGTAAATGTCTCCACTGAGATTAAGAAAAGCAGTAGCTTAATAAATTAAGTTCTTCCGGGTATGGTTTCTGTACTGGTAACTCCCCAAAAGAATCTGGATTGTGGTGAGGGAACAGAGAAAAAAGCTCATTTAGGACCTGCAATTACGAAGCGGGTACGAAGCTGTATATCAGGGAGTAAACCTTCTGAGAATAAAAAACAGCTGGAGCTTGTTAAGGTAATTACACAGGGGAAAGGATAATGTACTGGGAACTCCTCAGAAGAATCTGATTTGTGGTGAGGGGAGAGAGATAAAAGCTCATTTAAGAACGAGATGAACATGCTGCGTAGGTAGCTGTTTATCAGTAAATATCTCCACTGAGATTAAGAAAAGCAGTAGCTTAATAAATTAAGTACTTCCTGGTATGGTTACTGTACTGGTAACTCCCCAAAACAATCTGGATTGTGGTGAGGGAACAGAGAAAAAAGCTCATTTAGAACCTTCACTTACGAAGGGGGTAGGCAGCTGTATATCAGGGAGTAAACCTTCTGAGAATAAAAACAGCTGGAGCTTGTTAAGGTAATTACACAGGGGAAAGGAAAATGTACTGGGAACTCCTCAGAAGAATCTGATTTGTGGTGAGGGGAGAGAGATAAAAGCTCATTTAGGAACAACATGAACATGCTGCGTAGGTAGCTGTTTATCAGTAAATATCTCCACTGAGATTACGAAAAGCAGCAGCTTTATAAATTAAGTACTTCCTGGTATGGTTACTGTACTGGTAACTCCCCAAAAGAATCTGGATTTTGGTGAGGGAACAGGGAAAAAAGCTCATTTAGGACCTGCACTTACGAAGGGGGTAGGCAGCTGTATATCAGGGAGTAAACCTTCTGAGAATAAAAACAGCTGGAGCTTGTTAAGGTAATTACACAGGGGAAAGGATAATGTACTGGGAACTCCTCAGAAGAATCTGATTTGTGGTGAGGGGAGAGAGATAAAAGCTCATTTAGGAACGACATGAACATGCTGCGTACGTAGCTGTTTATCAGTAAATATCTCCACTGAGAATTAAGAAACGCAGTAGCTTAATAAATTAAGTACTTCCTGGTATGGTTACTGTACTGGTAACTCCCCAAAAGAATCTGGATTGTTGTGAGGGAACAGAGAAAAAAGCTCATTTAGGACCTGCACTTACGAAGCGGGTAGTCAGCAGTATATCAGGGAGTAAACCTTCTGAGAATAAAAAACAGCTGGAGCTTGTTAAGGTAATTACACAGGGGAAAGGATAATGTACTGGGAACTCCTCAGAAGAATCTGATTTGTGGTGAGGGGAGAGAGATAAAAGCTCATTTAGGAACGACATGAACATGCTGCGTACGTAGCTGTTTATCAGTAAATATCTCCACTGAGATTAAGAAAAGCAGTAGCTTAATAAATTAAGTACTTCCTGGTATGGTTACTGTACTGGTAACTCCCCAAAAGAATCTGGATTTTGGTGAGGGAACAGAGAAAAAAGCTCATTTAGGACCTGCACTTACGAAGGGGGTAGGCAGCAGTATATCAGGGAGTAAACCTTCTGAGAATAAAAAACAGCTGGAGCTTGTTAAGGTAATTACACAGGGGAAAGGATAATGTACTGGGAACTCCTCAGAAGAATCTGATTTGTGGTGAAGGGAGAGAGATAAAAGCTCATTTAGGAACGACATGAACATGCTGCGTAGGTAGCTGTTTATCAGTAAATATCTCCACTGAGATTAAGAAAAGCAGTAGCTTAATAAATTAAGTACTTCCTGGTATCGTTACTGTACTGGTAACTCTCCAAAAGAATCTGGATTGTGGTGAGGGAACAGAGAAAAAAGCTCATGTAGGACCTGCACTTACGAAGGGGGTAGGCAGCTGTATATCAGGGAGTAAAACCTTCTGAGAATAAAAACACCTGGAGCTTGTTAAGGTAATTACACAGGGGAAAGGATAATGTACTGGGAAATCCTCAGAAGAATCTGATTTGTGGTGAGGGGAGAGAGATAAAAGCTCATTTAGGACGACATGAACATGCTGCGTAGGTAGCTGTTTATCAGTAAATATCTCCACTGAGATTAAGAAAAGCAGTAGCTTAATAAATTAAGTACTTCCTGGTGTGGTTACTGTACTGGTAACTCCCCAAAAGAATCTGGATTGTGGTGAGGGAACAGAGAAAAAAGCTCATTTAGGACCTGCACTTCCGAAGGGGGCGGGCACCTGTATAATAGGGAGTAAACCCTCTCAGAATAAAAAACAGCTGGAGCTTGGTAAGGTAATTACACAGGGGAAAGGATAATGTACTGGGAACTCCTCAGAAGAATCTGATTTGGGATGAGGGGAGAGAGATAAAAGCTCATTTAGGAACGACATGAACATGCTGCGTAGGTAGCTGTTTATCAGTAAATATCTCCACTGAGATTAAGAAAAGCAGTAGCTTAATAAATTAAGTACTTCCTGGTATGGATACTGTACTGGTAACTCCCCAAAAGAATCTGGATTGTGGTGAGGGAACAGAGAAAAAAGCTCATTTAGGACCTGCACTTACGAAGGGGATAGGCAGCTGTATATCAGGGAGTAAACCTTCTGAGAATAAAAACAGCTGGAGCTTGTTAAGGTAATTACACAGGGGAAAGGATAATGTACTGGGAACTCCTCAGAAGAATCTGATTTGTGGTGAGGGGAGAGAGATAAAAGCTCATTTAGGAACGACATGAACATGCTGCGTATGTAGCTGTTTATCAGTAAATATCTCCACTGAGATTAAGAAAAGCAGTAGCTTAATAAATTAAGTACTTCCTGGTATGGTTACTGTACTGGTAACTCCCCAAAAGAATCTGGATTGTGGTGAGGGAACAGAGAAAAAAGCCAATTTAGGACCAGCACTTACGAAGGGAGTAGGCAGCTGTATATCAGGGAGTAAACCTTCTGAGAATAAAAACAGATGGAGCTTGTTAAGGTAATTACACAGGGGAAAGAATAATGTACTGGGAACTCCTCAGAAGAATCTGATTTGTGGTGAGGGGAGAGAGATAAAAGCTCATTTAGGAACAACATGAACATGCTGCGTACGTAGCAGTTTATAAGTAAAAATCTCCACTGAGATTAAGAAAAGCAGTAGCTTAATAAATTAAGTACTTCCTGGTATGGTTACTGTACTGGTCACTCCACAAAAGAATCTGGATTGTGGTGAGGGAACAGAGAAAAAAAGCTCATTTAGCACCTGCACTGTCGAAGGGGGTAGGCAGCTGTATATCAGGGAGTAAACCTTCTGAGAAATAAAAACAGCTGGAGCTTGTTAAGGTAATTACACAGGGGAAAGGATAATGTACTAGGAACAATTGAGAAGAATCTGATTTGTGGTGAGGGGAGAGAGAAAAAAGCTCATTTAGGAACGACATGAACATGCTGCGTAGGTAGCTGTTTATCAGTAATATCTCCATTAAGATTAAGAAAAGCAGTAGCTTAATAAATTAAGTACTTCCTGGTATGGTTACTGTACTGGTAACTCCCCAAAAGAATCTGGATTGTGGTGAAGGAACAGAGAAAAAAGCACATTTAGGACCTGCACTTACGAAGGGGGTAGGCAGCAGTATATCAGGGAGTAAACCTTCTGAGAATATAAACAGCTGGAGCTTGTTAAGGTAATTACACAGGGGAAAGGATAATGTACTGGGAACTCCTCAGAAGAATCTGATTTGTGGTGACGGGAGAGAGATAAAAGCTCATTTAGGAACGACATGAACATGCTGCGTAGCTAGCTGTTTATCAGTTAATATCTCCACTGAGATTAAGAAAAAGCAGTAGCTTAATAAATTAAGTACTTCCTGGTATGGTTACTGTACTGTTAACTCCCCAAAAGAATCTGGATTGTGGTGAGGGAACAGAGAAAAAAGCTCATTTGTGACCTGCACGTACGAAGGGGGTAGGCAGCTGTATATCAGGGAGTAAACCTTCTGAGAATAAAAAACAGCTGGAGCTTGTTAGGGTAATTCCACAGGGGAAAGGATAATAAACTGGGAACTCCTCAGAAGAATCTGATTTGTGGTGAGGGGAGAGAGATAAAAGCTCATTTAGGAACGACATAAACATGCTGCGTAGGTAGCTGTTTATCAGTAAATATCTCCACTGAGATTAAGAAAACCAGTAGCTTAATAAATTAAGTACTTCCTGGTATGGTTACTGTACTGGTAACTCCCCAAAAGAATCTGGATTGTGGTGAGGGAACAGAGAAAAAAGCTCATTTAGGACCTGCACTTACGAAGGGGGTAGGCAGCTGTATATCAGGGAGTAAACCTTCTGAGAATAAAAACAGCTGGACCTTGTTAAGGTAATTACACAGGGGAAAGGATAATGTACTGGGAACAATTGAGAAGAATCTGATTTGTGGTGAGGGGAGAGAGAAAAAAGCTCATTTAGGACCTGCACTTACGAAGGGGGTAGGCAGCTGTATATCAGGGAGTAAACCTTCTGAGAATAAAAACAGCTGGAGCTTATTAAGGTAATTACACAGGGGAAAGGATAATGTACTGGGAACTCCTCAGAAGAATCTGATTTGTGGTGAGGGGAGAGAGATAAAAGCTCATTTATGAACGACATGAACATGCTGCGTAGGTAGCTGTTTATCAGTAAATATCTCCACTGAGATTAAGAAAAGCAGTAGCTTAATAAATTAAGTACTTACCTGGTATGGTTACTGTACTGGAAACTCCCCAAAACAATCTGGATTGTGGTGAGGGAACAGTGAAAAAAAGCTCATTTACTACCTGCACTGACGAAGGGGGTAGGCAGCTGTATATCAGGGAGTAAACCTTCTGAAATAAAAACAGCTGGAGCTTGTTAAGGTAATTACACAGGGGAAATTATAAAGTAATGGAAACTCCTCAGAAGATTCTGATTTGTGGTGAGGGGAGAGAGATAAAAAGCTCATTTAGGAACGACATGAACATGCTGCGTAGGTAGCTGTGTATCAGTAAATATCTCCACTGAGATTAAGAACAGCAGTAGCTTAATAAATTAAGGACTTCCTGGAATGGTTACTGTACTGGTAACTCCCAAAAGAATCTGGATTGTGGTGAGGGAACAGAGAAAAAATCTCATTTAGGACCTGCACTTACGAAGGGGGTAGGCAGCTGTATATCAGGGAATAAACCTTCTGAGAATAAAAACAGCTGGAGCTTGTTAAGGTAATTACACAGAGGAAAGGATAAAGTACTGGAACTCCTCAGAAGAATCTGATTTGTGGTGAGGGGAGAGAGATAAAAGTTCATTTAGGAACGACATGAACATGCTGCGTAGGTAGCTGTTTATCAGTAAATATCTCCACTGAGATTAAGAAAAGCAGTAGCTTAATAAATTAAGTACTTCCTGGTATGGATACTGTACTGGAACGCCCCAAAGAATCTGGATTGTGGAGAGGGAACAGAGAAAAAACTCATTTAGGACCTTCACTTACGAAGGGGGTAGGCAGCTGTGTATCAGGGAGTAAACCTTCTGAGAATAAAAACAGCTGGAGCTTGTTAAGGTAATTACACAGGGGAAAGGATAATGTACTGGGAACTCCTCAGAAGAATCTGATTTGTGGTGAGGGGAGAGAGATAAAAGCTCATTTAGGAACGACATGAACATGCTGCGTAGGTAGCTGTTAATCAGTAAATATCTCCACTGAGATTAAGAAAAGCAGTAGCTTAATAAATTAAGTACATCCTGGTATGGTTACTGTACTGGTAACTCCCTAATAGAATCTGGATTGTGGTGAGGGAACAGAGAAAAAAGCTCATTTAGGACCTGCACTGACGAAGGGGGTAGGCAGCTGTATATCAGGGAGTAAACCCATCTGAGAATAAAAAACAGCTGGAGCTTGTTAAGGTAATTACACAGGGGAAAGGATAATGTACTGGGAACTCCCTCAGAAGAATCTGATTTGTGGTGAGGGGAGAGAGATAAAAGCTCATTTAGGAGCGACATGTACATGCTGTGTAGGTAGCTGTTTATCAGTAAATATCTCCACTGAGATTAGAAAAGCAGTAGCTTAATAAATTAAGTACTTCCTGGTATGGTTACTTCTACTGGTAACTCCCCAAAAGAATCTGGATTGTGGTTTGGGAACAGAGAAAAAAGCTCATTTAGGACCTGCACTTACGAAGGGGCTAGGCAGCTGTATATCAGGGAGTAAACCTTCTGAGAATAAAAACAGCTGGAGCTTGTTAAGGTAATTACACAGGGGAAAGGATAATGTACTGGGAACTCCTCAGAAGAATCTGAATTGTGGTGAGGGGAGAGAGATAAAAGCTCATTTAGGAACGACATGAACATGCTGCGTAGGTAGCTGTTTATCAGTAAATATCTCCACTGAGATTAAGAAGAGCAGTAGCTTAATAAATTAAGTACTTCCTGGTATGGTTACTGTACTGGTAACTCCCCAAAAGAATCTGGATTGTGGTGAAGGAACAGAGAAAAAGCTCATTTAGGACCTGCACTTACGAAGGGGTTAGGCAGCTGTATATCAGGGAGTAAAACCTTCTGAGAATAAAAACAGCTGGAGATTGTTAAGGTAATTACACAGGGGAAAGGATAATGTACTGGGAACAATTCAGAAGAATCTGATTTGTGGTGAGGGGAGAGAGATAATAGCTCATTTAGGAACGACATGAACATGCTGCGTAGGTTGCTGTTTATCAGTAAATATCTCCACTGAGATTAAGAAAAGCAGTAGCTTAATAAATTAAGTACTTCCTGGTATGGTTACTGTACTGGTAACTCCCCAAAGAATCTGGATTGTGGTGAGTTAACAGAGAAAAAACCTCATTTAGGACCTGCACTTTAGAAGGGGGTAGGCAGCTGTATATCAGGGAGTAAACCTTCTGAGAATAAAAACAGCTGGAACTTGTTAAGGTAATTACACAGGGGAAAGGATAATATACTGGGAACTCCTCAGAAAATCTGATTTGTTGTGAGGGGAGAGAGATAGAAGTTCATTTAGGAACGACATGAACATGCTGCGTAGGTACCTGTTTATCAGTAAATATCTCCTCTGAGATAAAGAAAAGCAGTAGCTTAATAAATTAAGTACTTCCTGGTATGGTTACTGTACTGGTAACTCCCCAAAAGAATCTGGATTGTGGTTTGGGAACAGAGAAAAAAGCTCATTTAGGACCTGCACTTACGAAGGGGGTAGGCAGCTGTATATCAGGGAGTAAACCTTCTGAGAATAAAAACAGCTGGATCTGTTAAGGTAAATTACACAGGGGAAAGGATAATGTACTGGGAACTCCTCAGAAGAATCTGAATTGTGGTGAGGGGAGAGAGATAAAAGCTCATTTAGGAACGACATGAACAGGCTGCGTACGTAGCTGTTTATCAGTAAATATCTCCACTGAGATTAAGAAGAGCAGTAGCTTAATAAATTAAGTACTTCCTGGTATGGTTACTGTACTGGTAACTCCCCAAAAGAATCTGGATTGTGGTGAGGGAACAGAGAAAAAAGCTCATTTAGGACCTGCACTTACGAAGGGGTTAGGCAGCTGTATATCAGGGAGTAAACCTTCTGAGAATAAAAACAGCTGGAGCTTGTTAAGGTAATTACACTGGGGAAAGGATAATGTACTGGGAACAATTCAGAAGAATCTGATTTGTGGTGAGGGGAGAGACATAAAAGCTCATTTATGAACGACATGAACATGATGCGTAGGTAGCTGTTTATCAGTAAATATCTCCACTGAGATTAAGAAAAGCAGTAGCTTAATAAATTAAGTACTTCCTGGTATGGTTACTGTACTGGTAACTCCCCAAAGAATCTGGATTGTTGGTGAGTTAACAGAGAAAAAAGCTCATTAAGGACCTGCACTTTCGAAGGGGGTAGGCAGCTGTATATCAGGGAGTAAACCTTCTGAGAATAAAAAACAGCTGGAACTTGTTAAGTTAATTACACAGGGGAAAGGATAATATACTGGGAACTCCTCAGAAGAATCTGATTTGTTGTGAGGGGAGAGAGATAAAAGCTCATTTAGGAACGACATGAACATGCTGCGTAGGTAGCTGTTTATCAGTAAATATCTCCTCTGAGATTAAGAAAAGCAGTAGCTTAATAAATTAACTACTTCCTGGTATGGTTACTGTACTGGTAACTCCCCAAAAGAATCTGGATTGTGGTGAGGGAACAGAGACAAAAGCTCATTTAGGACCTGCACTTACGAAGGGGGTAAGCAGCTGTTATCAGGGAGTAAACCTTCTGAGAATAAAGACAGCTGGAGCTTGTTAAGGTAATTACACAGGGGAAAGGATAATGTACTGGGAACTCCTCAGAAATATCTGATTTGTGGTGAGGGGAGAGAGATAAAAGCTCATTTAGGAACGACATGAACATGCTGCGTACGTAGCTGTTTATCAGTAAATATCTCCACTGAGATTAAGAAAAGCAGTAGCTTAATAAATTAAGTACTTCCTGGTAGGTTACTGTACTGGTAACTCCCCAAAAGAATCTGGATTGTGGTGAGGGAACAGAGAAAAAGCTCATTTTGGACCTGCACTTTCGAAGGGGATAGGCAGCTGTATATCAGGGAGTTAACCTTCTGAGAATAAAAACAGCTGGAGCTTGTTAAGGTAATTACACAGGGGAAAGGATAATGTACTGGGAACTCCTCAGAAGAATCTGATTTCTGGAGAGGGAGAGAGATTAAAGCTCATTTAGGAATGACATGAACATGCTGCATAGGTAGCTGTTATCAGTAAATATCTCCACTGTTATTAGAAAAGCAGTAGCTTAATAAATTAAGTACTTCCTGGTATGGTTACTGTACTGGTCACTCCAAAAAAGAATCTGGATTGTGGTGAGGGAACAGAGAAAAAAGTTCATTTAGGACCTGCACTTACGAAGGGGGTAGGCAGCTGTATATCAGGGAGTAAACCTTCTGAGAATAAAAACAGCTGGAGCTTGTTAAGGTAATTACACAGGGGAAAGGATAATATACTGGGTTACTCCTCAGAAGAATCTGGTTTGTTGTGAGGGTAGAGAGATAAAAGCTCATTTAGGAACGACATGAACATGCTGCGTACGTAGTTGTTTATCAGTAAATATCTCCTCTGAGATTAAGAAAAGCAGTAGCTTAATAAATTAAGTACTTCCTGTTATGGTTACTCTACTGTTATCTCCCCAAAAGAATCTGGATTGTGGTGAGGGAACAGAGAAAAAAGCTCATTTAGGACCTGCACTTACGAAGGGGGTAGGCAGCTGTATATCAGGGAGTAAACCTTCTGAGAATAAAGACAGCTGGAGCTTGTAAGGTAATTACACAGGGGAAAGGATAATGTACTGGGAACAATTAGGAAGAATGTGATTTGTGGTGAGGGGAGAGAGATAAAAGCTCATTTAGGAAAGACATGAACATGCTGCGTACGTAGCTGTTTATCAGTAAATATATCCACTGAGATTAAGAAAAAGCAGTAGCTTAATAAATTAAGTACTTCCTGGTATGGTTACTGTACTGGTCACTCCAAAAAAGAATCTTTATTGTGTTGAGGGAACAGAGAAAAAAGCTCATTTAGGACCTGCACTTACGAAGGGGGTAGGCAGCTGTATATCAGGCAGTAAACCTTCTGAGAATAAAAAACAGCTGGAGCTTGTTAAGGTAATTACACAGGGGAAAGGATAATGTACTGGGAACTCCTCAGAAGAATCTGATTTGTGGTGAGGGGAGAGAACTAAAAGCTCTTTTAGGAACGACATGAACATGCTGTAGGTAGCTGCTTATCAGTAAATATCTCCACTGAGATTAAGAAAAGCAGCAGCTTAATAAATTAAGTACTTCCTGGTATGGTTACTGTACTGGTAACTCCCCAAAGAATCTGGATTGTGGTGAGGGAACAGAGAAAAAAGCTCATTTAGGACCTACACTTTCGAAGGTGGTAGGCAGCTGTATATCAGGGAGTAAACCTTCTGAGAATAAAAACAGCTGGAGCTTGTTAAGGTAATTACACAGGGGAAAGGATAATGTACTGGGAACTCCTCAGAAGAATCTGATTTGTTGTGAGGGTAGAGAGATAAAAAGCTCATTTAGGAACGACATGAACATCCTGCGTAGGTAGCTGTTTATCAGTAAATATCTCCTCTGAGATTAAGAAAAGCAGTAGCTTAATAAATTAAGTACTTCCTGGTATGGTTTACTGTACTGGTAACTCCCCCAAAAGAATCTGGATTGTGGTGAGGCAACAAAGAAAAAAGCTCATTTAGTACCTGCACTTACGAAGGGGGTAGGCAACTGTATATCAGGGGAGTAAACCTTCTGAGAATAAAAAACAGCTGGAGCTTGTTAAGGTAATTACACAGGGGCAAGGATAATGTACTGGGAAACTCCTCAGAAGAATCTGATTTGTGGTGAGGGGAGAGAGAAAAAGCTCATTAAGAACGACATGAACATGCTGCGTAGGTAGCTGTTTATCAGTAAATATCTCCTCTGAAATTAAGAAAAGCAGTAGCTTAATAAATTAAGTACTTCCTGGTATGGTTTACTGTACTGGTAACTCCCCAAAAGAATCTGATAGTGGTGAGGGAACAGAGAAAAAAAGCTCATTTAGGACCTGCACTTACGAAGGGGGGTAGGCAGCCGTATATCAGGGAGTAAACCTTCTGAGAATAAAAACAGCTGGGAGCTTGTTAAGGTAATTACACAGGGGAAAGGATAATGTACTGGGAACTCCTCAGAAGAATCTGATTTGTTGTGAGGGGAGAGAGATAAAAGCTCATTTAGGAACGACATGAACATGCTGCGTAGGTAGCTGTTTATCGGTAAATATCTCCACTGAGATTAAGAAAAGCAGTAGCTTAATAAATTAAGCAATTCCTGGTATGGTTTACTGTACTGGTAACTCCCCAACAGAATCTGGATTGTGGTTTTGGGAACAGAGAAAAAAGCTCACTTAGGACCTGCACTTACGAAGGGGGTAGGCAGCTGTATATCAGGGAGTAAACCTTCTGAGAATAAAAAACAGCTGGAGCTTGTTAAGGTAATCACACAGGGGAAAGGATAATGTACTGGAAACTCCTCAGAAGAATCTGATTTGTGGTGAGGGGAGAGAGATAAAAGCTCATTTAGGAACGACATGAACATGCTGCGTACGTAGCTGTTTATGAGTAAATACTCTCCACTGAGATGAAGAAAAAGCAGTAGCTTAATAAATTAAGTACTTCCTGGTATGGTTACTGTACTGGTAACTCCCCAAAAGAATCTGGATTGTGGTGAGGGAACAGAGAAAAAACGCTCATTTAGGACCTGCACTTATGCAGGGGGTAGGCAGCTGTATATCAGGGAGTAAACCTTCTGAGAATAAAAACAGCTGGAGCTTGTTAAGGTAATTACACAGGGGAAATTATAAAGTACTGGGAACTCCTCAGAAGAATCTGATTTGTGGTGAGGGGATAGAGATAAAGCTCATTTAGGAACGACATGAACATGCTGCGTAGGTAGCTGTTTATCAGTAAATAACTCCACTGAGATTAAGAAAAGCAGTAGCTTAATAAATTAAGTACTTCCTGGTATGGTTACTGTACTGGTAACTCCCCAAAAGAATCTGGATTGTGGTGAGGGAACAGAGAAAAAAAGCTCATTTAGGACCTGCACTGACGCAGGGGGTAGGCAGCTGTATATCAGGGAGTGAACCTTCTGAGAATAAAAACAGCTGGAGCTTGTTAAGGTAATTACACAGGGGGAAAGGATAATGTACTGGGAACTCCTCAGAAGAATCTGAAGAGTGGTGAGTGGAGAGACATAAAAGCTCATTTAGGAACGACATGAACATGCTGCGTAGGTAGCTGTTTATCAGTAAATATCTCCACTAAGATTAAGAAAAGCAGTAGCTTAATTAATTAAGTACTTCCTCGTATGGTTACTGTACTGGTAACTCCCCAAAAGAATCTGGATTGTGGTGAGGGAACAGAGAAAAAAGCTCATTTAGGACCTGCACTTACGAAGGGGTTAGGCAGCTGTATATCAGGGAGTAAACCTTCTGAGAATAAAAGCAGCTGGAGCTTGTTAAGGAAATTACACAGGGGAAAGGATAATGTACTGGGAAACTCCTCAGAAGAATCTGATTTGTGGTGAGGGGAGAGAGATAAAAGCTCATTTAGGAACGACATGAACATGCTGCGTACGTAGCTGTTTTATGAGTAAATATCTCCACTGAGATCAAGAAAAAGCAGTAGCTTAATAAATTATGTACTTCCTGGTATGGTTACTGTACTGGTAACTCCCCAAAAGAATCTGGATTGTGGTGAGGGAACAGAGAAAAAACGCTCATTTAGGACCTGCACTTATGCAGGTGGTAGGCAGCTGTATATCAGGGAGTAAACCTTCTGAGAATAAAAACAGCTGGAGCTTGTTAAGGTAATTACACAGGGGAAATTATAAAGTACTGGGAAACTCCTCAGAAGAATCTGATTTGTGGTGAGTGGATAGAGATAAAGCTCATTTAGGAACGACATGAACATGCTGCGTAGGTAGCTGTTTATCAGTAAATAACTCCACTGAGATTAAGAAAAGCAGTAGCTTAATAAATTAAGTACTTCCTGGTATGGTTACTGTACTGGTAACATCCCCAAAAGAATCTGGATTGTGCTGAGGCAACAGAAAAAAAGCTCATTTAGGACCTGCACTGACGAAGGGGGTAGGCAGCTGTATATCAGGGAGTAAACCTTCTGAGAATAAAAACAGCTGGAGCTTGTTAAGGTAATTACACAGGGGAAAGGATAATGTACGGGGAACTCCTCAGAAGAATCTGATTTGTGGTGAGGGGAGAGAGATAAAAGCTCATTTTGGAACGACATGAACATGCTGCGTAGGTAGCTGTTTATCAGTAAATATCTCCACTGAGATTAAGAAAAGCAGTACCTTAATAAATTAAGTACTTCCTGGTATGGTTACTGTACTGGTAACTCCCCAAAAGAATCTGGATTGTGGTGAGGGAAACAGAGAAAAAAGCTCATTTAGGACCTGCACTTTCGAAGGGGGTAGGCAGCTGTATATCAGGGAGTAAACCTTCTGAGAATAAAAACAGCTGGAGCTTGTTAAGGTAATTACACAGGGGAAATTATAAAGTACTGGGAAACTCCTCAGAAGAATCTGATTTGTGGTGAGGGGAGAGAGATAAAAGCTCATTTAGGAACGACATGAACATGCTGCGTAGGTAGCTGTTTATCAGTAAATATCTCTACTGAGATTAAGAAAAGCAGTAGCTTAATAAATTAAGTACTTCCTGGTATGGTTACTGTACTGGTAACTCCCCAATGGAATCTGGATTGTGGTGAGGGAACAAGAAAAAAAGCTCATTTAGGACCTGCACTTACGAAAGGGGTAGGCAGCTGTATATCAGGGAGTAAACCTTCTGAGAATCAAAACAGCTGGGGCTTGTTAAGGTAATTACACAGGGGAAAGGATAATGTACTGGGAACTCAGAAGAATCTGATTTGTGGTGATGGGAGAGAGATAAAAGCTCATTTAGGAACGACATGAACATGCTGCGTAGGTAGCTGTGTATCAGTAAAATATCTCCACTGAGATTAAGAAAAGCAGTAGCTTAATAAATTAAGTACTTCCTGGTATGGTTACTGTACTGGTAACTCCCCAAAAGAATCTGGATTATGGTGAGGGAACAGAGAAAAAAACTCATTTTGGACCTGCCCTTTCGAAGGGGGTAGGCAGCTGTATATCAGGGAGTAAACCTTCTGAGAATAAAAACAGCTGGAGCTTGTTAAGGTAATTACACAGGGGAAAGGATAATGTACTGGGAACTCCTCAGAAGAATCTGATTTGTGGTGAGGGGAGAGAGATAAAAGCTCATTTAGGAACGACATGAACATGCTGCGTAGGTAGCTGTTTATCAGTAAATATCTCCACTGAGATTAAGAAAAGCAGTAGCTTAATTAATTAAGTACTTCCTGGTATGGTTACTGTACTGGTAACTCCCCAAAAAGAATCTGGATTGTGGTGAGGGAACAGAGAAAAAAGCTCATTTAGGACCTGCACTTACGAAGGGGGTAGGCAGCTGTATATCAGGGAGTAAACCTTCTGAGAATAAAAACAGCTGGAGCTTGTTAAGGTAATTACACAGGGGAAAGGATAATGTACTGGGAACTCCTCAGAAGAATCTGATTTGTGGTGAGGGGGATGAGAGGATAAAAGCTCATTTAGGAACGACATGAACATGCTGCGTACGTAGCTGTTTATGAGTAAATATCTCCACTGAGATGAAGAAAAGCAGTAGCTTAATAAATTAAGTACTTCCTGGTATGGTTACTGTACTGGTAACTCCCCAAAAGAATCTGGATTGTGGTGAGGGAACCAGAGAAAAACGCTCATTTAGGACCTGCACTTATGCAGGGGGTAGGCAGCTGTATATCAGGGAGTAAAACCTTCTGAGAATAAAAAACAGCTGGAGCTTGTTAAGGTAATTACACAGGGGAAATTATAAAGTACTGGGAACTCCTCAGAAGAATCTGATTTGTGGTGAGGGGATAGAGATAAAGCTCATTTAGGAACGACATGAACATGCTGCGTAGGTAGCTGTTTATCAGTAAATAACTCCACTGAGATTAAGAAAAGCAGTAGCTTAATAAATTAAGTACTTCCTGGTATGGGTTACTGTACTGGTAACTCCCCAAAAGAATCTGGATTGTGCTGAGGGAACAGAGAAAAAAAGCTCATTTAGGACCTGCACTGACGAAGGGGGTAGGCAGCTGTATATCAGGGGAGTAAACCTTCTGAGATAAAAAACAGCTGGAGCTTGTTAAGGTAATTATACAGGGGAAAGGATAAAGTACTGGGAACTCCTCAGAATAATCTGATTTGTGGTGAGGGGAGAGAGATAAAACCTCATTTAGGAACGACATGAACATGCTGCGTACGAAGCTGTTTATCAGTAAATATCTCCACTGAGATTAAGAAAAGAAGTAGCTTAATAAATTAAGTACTTCCTGGTATGGTTACTGTACTGGTAACTCCCCAAAAGAATCTGGATTGTGGTGAGGGAACAGAGAAAAAAGCTCATTTAGGACCTGCACTGACGCAGGGGGTAGGCAGCTGTATATCAGGGAGTGAACCTTCTGAGAATAAAAACAGCTGGAGCTTGTTAAGGTAATTACACAGGGGAAAGGATAATGTACTGGGAACTCCTCAGAAGAATCTGAAGAGTGGTGAGGGGAGAGACATAAAAGCTCATTTAGGAACGACATGAACATGCTGCGTAGGTAGCTGTTTATCAGTAAATATCTCCACTGAGATTAAGAAAAGCAGTAGCTTAATTAATTAAGTACTTCCTGGTATGGTTACTGTACTGGTAACTCTCCAAAAGAATCTGGATTGTGGTGAGGGAACAGAGAAAAAAAGCTCATTTAGGACCTGCACTTACGAAGGGGGGTAGGCAGCTGTATAATCAGGGAGTAAACCTTCTGAGAATAAAAGCAGCTGGAGCTTGTTAAGGTAATTACACAGGGGAAAGGATAATGTACTGGGAACTCCTCAGAAGAATCTGATTTGTGGTGAGGGGAGAGAGATAAAAGCTCATTTAGGAACGACATGAACATGCTGCGTACGTAGCTGTTTATGAGTAAATATCTCCACTGAGATCAAGAAAAGCAGTAGCTTAATAAATTAAGTACTTCCTGGTATGGTTACTGTACTGGTAACTCCCCAAAAGAATCTGGATTGTGGTGAGGGAACAGAGAAAAAAGGCTAATTTAGGACCTGCACTTATGCAGGTGGTAGGCAGCTGTATATCAGGGAGTAAACCTTCTGAGAATAAAAAAACAGCTGGAGCTTGTTAAGGTAATTACACAGGGGAAATTATGAAGTACTGGGGAACTCCTCAGAAGAATCTGATTTGTGGTGAGTGGATAGAGATAAAGCTCATTTAGGAACGACATGAACATTCTGCGTAGGTAGCTGTTTATCAGTAAATAACTCCACTGAGATTAAGAAAAGGCAGTAGCTTAATAAATTAAGTACTTCCTGGTATGGTTACTGTACTGGTAACTCCCCAAAAGAATCTGGATTGTGCTGAGGCAACAGAGAAAAAAGCTCATTTAGGACCTGCACTGACGAAGGGGGTAGGCAGCTGTATATCAGGGAGTAAACCTTCTGAGAATAAAAACAGCTGGAGCTTGTTAAGGTAAATTACACAGGGGAAAGGATAATGTACGGGGAAACTCCTCAGAAGAATCTGATTTGTGGTGAGGGGGAGAGAGATAAAAGCTCATTTTGGAAACGACATGAACATGCTGCGTAGGTAGCTGTTTATCAGTAAATATCTCCACTGAGATTAAGAAAAGCAGTACCTTAATAAATTAAGTACTTCCTGGTATGGTTACTGTACTGGTAACTCCCCCAAAAGAATCTGGATTGCGGTGAGGGAACAGAGAAAAAAAGCTCATTTAGGACCTGCACTTTCGAAGGGGGTAGGCAGCTGTATATCAGGGAGTAAACCTTCTGAGAATAAAAACAGCTGGAGCTTGTTAAGGTAATTACACAGGGGAAATTATAAAGTACTGGGAACTCCTCAGAAGAATCTGATTTGTGGTGAGGGGAGAGAGATAAAAGCTCATTTAGGAACGACATGAACATGCTGCGTAGGTAGCTGTTTATCAGTAAATATCTCTACTGAGATTAAGAAAAAGCAGTAGCTTAATAAATTAAGTACTTCCTGGTATGGTTACTGTACTGGAAACTCCCCAATGGAATCTGGATTGTGGTGAGGGAACAGAGAAAAAAAGCTCATTTAGGACCTGCACTTACGAAAGGGGTAGGCAGCTGTATATCAGGGAGTAAACCTTCTGAGAATCAAAACAGCTGGGGCTTGTTAAGGTAATTACACAGGGGAAAGGATAATGTACTGGGAACTCAGAAGAATCTGATTTTGTGGTGAGGGGAGAGAGATAAAAGCTCATTTAGGAACGACATGAACATGCTGCGTAGGTAGCCTGTGTATCAGTAAATATCTCCCACTGAGATTAAGAAAAGCAGTAGCTTAATAAATTAAGTACTTCCTGGTATGGTTACTGTACTGGTAACTCCCCAAAAGAATCTGGATTATGGTGAGGGAACAGAGAAAAAAAACTCATTTTGGACCTGCCCTTTCGAAGGGGGTAGGCAGCTGTATATCAGGGAGTAAACCTTCTGAGAATAAAAACAGCTGGAGCTTGTTAAGGTAATTACACAGGGGAAAGGATAATGTACTGGGAACTCCTCAGCAGAATCTGATTTGTGGTGAGGGGAGAGAGATAAAAGCTCATTTAGGAAAGACATGAACATGCT
>NW_025956835.1:0-34819 GCF_023159225.1 Perognathus longimembris pacificus | reverse complement strand
AAAGTTCACCCTCCAAAACGCAGGATTAATATCTCAGAGCCCTGCGCTATACAAATTTGGGAGGAATTGACCCACAGGGTCCCGTGGCTAACTGGAGCCAACCACTCTCATGGGAAACTTGGGACCGACTAGAGCGGGAATTACAAACAACAAAACGTGGAGGAGAACCCCCACTGCGAGCCATTAAGACTCTCAAGGCTTGCCTCTCTTGGGACCCGGGCGGGAAGTCCCTGGATTCAGGAGAAGGAAGCTGGAGTTAATTTTGATCTGGAGTGGGCCCGATGCCTACTCCAAAAAGCCCTGGGACCAATCTCGTTCGGTACCCAGGACCCAAGCCGCGGCAGACAGAAATGAGCAGAGCGCCGCAGGCTTGCTACCCTCCCCCATGTGAGGCTCAGCTTGACTCTATACATATGCAGATTTCGGCAGCCCTGAGCCGCTTTTCTGCGGCGGCGGTGCCCCGCAGCAAAAAAAAAAAAAAGACCGGGCCTGGCCACTTTTAAATTCAGAGGCCTTGAAGCTACAGATTTTCATGAGTGCAGGAGGATGGTTCTTGAGAGAGGCAGGCCGAACGCGTCCTGGACAAAATATCAACTTTACAGCCTGCTTTAAGATTTCCCACCAACCAAGGCAATAAACAGCCTAAAGCCCCTTGCTGGCAGTCCCTATTGCCAGAGACAGTAATCATGATATTTGAAAAAAGTTCCGATTCTTAATTGATACAGGAGCAGATCGGACCATATGCATTTAATTGGACAACATTATTATTGGATCAGCAGACGCCCAAGTACTAGATTTGGCCCTATAGCAAGGCCCAAACACTCCTTCAAAGAGGAGGGCTGCGTATAGACAGTGACAAGGTTCAGAAAGTATACCCCTTCAAGATCTTGGGGGCAGAGCTTAAACTAGACTCTGTACTGCCCACTCAAGCCCCAGTTTATCCTTCCAGGCAACTTATACTCTGGTGGAGATGCAAAGACTGTTGGTGAAATTAATTGGCTAAGATCCTGGCATCAACTGCCTACAGAGAGCTGTTACCACTCCATGACTCTTTAAAGGGCAAGGCGCCCACTGATGTTATTACAATAACTCCATCACTCAAACAGCCTTCCAGAAAATCCAATTGGCCTTAAATAAGGCACAGCTGGCACACTACAAGCCTAAGTGCCCACTTTGCCTTTGGATCCTCCCTGGATCCGAACTCTCTTCAGCTGCAATTACGCAATCAGGCGAGCCCCTTCAGTGGGTGCACGCATCAGTGGGGAGAGCTCCAGAGTTTATTCCCAGATGGACCAGCTAGCTGACTTGGTAATTAAGGGCAGGGATACTTCCCTGAGACATTATGGAAGAGATCCTGACGTGCTAACTATTCCCTACCGGTTGTCAGATTTTGAATGGGTCAGGAGAAATAATTCACGTGTGTCTAGTGCCCTGGAGGGGCTTTATGGGTAAGATAGATTGCCACTATGGCACTTCAAGATGGGTGACCTCATTTTCCAGGCTACAATGGACACCCCCTGTGCTTTTCTCTACCAAGCCTCTTGTCAAGGCTGCCAATGTCTTTACAGATGGTGGGCGAGCCGGCTCTGCCGTAGTGGTGCGCTCCGCCTCGCCCCCTGCCGGTGGGAAAGATAACACCCATTACTTTGAAGCCGTCACTGGCTCTGCACAGTTTAAAGAGCTGTATGCAGTCGCCTTGGCACTGACCCATGTTAAACAGCCAATGAACTTGTCTCTGATAGTCTATATGTGGTTAACTTGCTACCCAACCTGGTATGTTCACATATCAAGTTGGATGGAAACCCAATCACTCCTCTGATGATCCAAGTCAGGTCTCTGTTAAAAGAGCGGAGTGAGCCTATTTTTTTACAGCACCTTCGTGGACACCAAGGACTGCCTGGGGACCTGGCACAAGGTAATCGTAGGGCCGACCAGCTGGCCACGGATGGAAACCATCATAGCTCTAGCCATTGTACAACCTCAAAACCTCCAAATGGCCAAAGGGCTTCATGAGCGTCTCACTTAAATTGGAGAGGGTTACATCAGAGATTTCCTTCAATTCCTAATAAAAGACTTAAAAAAGATTATAAGGACTTGCAAATCATGTATGCCTTTCGTGCAAGTCCCTCCCTTGCAATCTCCAGGTGTGAATTTAAGAGGTTTAAGACCCAACTCAATTTGGCAGACTGATGTAACCCATTACGCCCCCTTTGGAAGGCTAAAATATATATTTATGTCCATTGACACCTGCTCCGGTGCATGTTGGGCCTCTCTGCATACCGGTGAAAGAGCACGGCATGCTGAAAGCCACTTCTTACAATGTTTTGCTATCCTAGGACTGCCTTTACAGGTTAAAACAGATAATGGACCTTGTTCACCAGTAAGCCTTTACAGGCATTTTTCCAAATGTGGAATATTAAACATACCACTGGAATACCTTATAACCCAAAGGGTCAAGCCATAATTGGAGAGGCATAATAGGACCCTGAGGATCAATTATTAAAACAAAAAGGGGGGGGAAGCCCCCAGGATCAGCTGAGGACAGCGATGTTTACATTGAATATTTTAAATTTCTCTAAGGACCAACCTCTGTCGGCTTTCCAGAGACACTGGTCAAGCCAAACACCCTACTTAAAAGTGGAGGCCGGTGGAAGGATTCTCTGACAGGGGCGTGGCGTGGACCGACCCAATTATCAGCGCAGGAAGGGGATTCGCCTGCGTCTTCCCTACTGGGGAACCGAATCCAATCTGGATACCAGCTAGAGATGTAAAATATTGTCCAACAGAATGACCACCCAAGGGCACCTACCCTTGAGGGATGTCTCCCCTTGTTTCCTCTCAGGAAAGCAAAGACCGAGGTGGAATTTTCTAAGGAGAAACGGGAAAGGCCTGCCTGCACCAGCGATGGACCTGGACCCAGTGTCGGCCCTGTTTCTTCCCTGGACCTGCCTGACGCCCTTTGGAGTACCGTTTGCTGTGGCAGCCTGACCCACAGCCTTGCACAAGGACCAAAGGGAAAATTTTGCACGGTTGTCCCTCTCTTTCGCTCCCCCCTTTGCTGCTTATCTTAGGGGTCCCCATTGGAGGGAAATAGGAGCTAAAGGACTTGGACACTTTAATGTTTTATTATAAATGTTTATAATAAGTAAGGTATTGGCACCTTACTGCAATGTTTATTATGAGTGTTTTACTAACCTCAGTTGTTAAGTTACCAGCATCCTGGCTGCCACATCACCAGGACCTGAACCTGCCCCTCTACCTCACCAGCGGGGGGAGGAAGAGCCACCTGTGCTACCTCGAGCGACACCAGACTGACCAGAATTCCTGTTTTCCGTGGACTGAACCGATAAGAGACACTCCATTGCCTTGTGCCTTGTTGTAATTACTCATGTGTTACAATTGCTCATATGTTACAGTTGCTCATGTTTGCATTTGCCTTGTATTACGATTGCTCATGCTTATGTCTGCTTTATGCTCCCATTTCCTTATATCTACATTGAGTCTCTTGTTGTAAGCGATGGGCCAGAGCTGTCTAGGTACCAAGTGGCCTTTAGCCTTTTAGCCATATAAGAACCCCAAGAGGCTCGTCACTCGAACCTAGGCCCTGCTGCTCAGTAAGGTCCGCGGCACCGGAAAAAATTATCAGGCTCTCTTTCGAGTGCCAATCCTACTTCCCCAAGGCCTCTCATCGGGCCCGCCAGCCGGCAGGAAGGTCAGCCTGAAGAGCTAGGGCGTTAGCCCAAGACGGGTAAGACTCCCCTTGGGGGGGGGCAACCTAAGACATGGCGCGCTCTCGAGTAGGGCGCCTCCAGCTGTTCGAAAAAAAAAAAAAAAAAAAAAAAAAAAGAGAAAAAAAAAATATAAAAGAGGCAGATGTTGGGGTCCATCTTCCCCCTAGATGGAAGGGGCCTGAGGCACCTCCCCCAGCTGGGGAATGCAGCCCTTCCATCCTCCCTACATTGGAATCTGGAGAAACCGGTCCGATAAGAGACCCCCCACCTAGCTGGCAGCCAGCCCCGCCCTGGAGGTCGAGTGACATAGCCCCTTGGAGGTCAAGTGACTTAGCCCCTTGGAGGTCAAGTGACCAGCCCCTTGGAGGTCACCTGACAGCTCGTGGCCTATGGGAATCCTGGCAACCCCCTTTCCCCCGATCATCTACTCTTGCCCCTCTCTCAATAAAGTTAGTTCGCTCTCAGAGGCTAACCCGTGGTCTATGTCCGTTGCTTCCAGAGTAGGATAGCGGTCACATTACCACGCGGTCGCGCGCCCGCCAGGACGGAGACTCCCCACGTCTCACCCCGGACAAAACCTGCAGGCGAGGGTCGGGGGAGAAGGCGATGAGAGATAATAAGAGAGAAAGAAGTGAGCACTTGAGCCGGGGCAGAGAGAGCAGTCCCCACAAGGAAGTACTTAATTTATTAACCTACTGCTTTCTTAATCTCAGTGGAGATATTACTGATAAACAGCTACCTACGCAGCATGTTCATGTCGTTCCTAAATGAGCTTTTATCTCTCTCCCTCACCACAAATCAGATTCTTCTGAGGAGTTCCAGTACATTATCCTTTCCCCTGTGTAATTACCTTAACAAGCTCCAGCTGTTTTTATTCTCAGAAGCTTTACTCCCTGATATACAGCTGCCTACCCCCTTCGTAAGGGAAGGTCCTAAATGAGCTTTTTTCTCTGTTCCCCACCACAATCCAGATTCTTTTGGGAGTTACCAGTACAGTAACCATACCAGGAAGTACTTAATTTATTAAGCTACTGCTTTTCTAAAGCTCAGTGGAGATATTTACTGATAAACAGCTACCTACGCAGCATGTTCATATCGTTCCTAAATGAGCTTTTATCTCTCTCCCCTCACCACAATCAGATTCTTCTAGGAGTTCCCAGTACTTTATCCTTTCTCCTGTGTAATTACCTTACAAGCTCCAGCTGTTTTTATTCTCAGAAGGTTACTCCTGATATACAGCTGCCTACCCCCTCGTAAGTGCAGGTCCTAAATGAGCTTTTTTCTCTGTTCCTCACCACAATCCAGATTCTTTTGGGGAGTTACCAGTACAGTAACCATACCAGGAAGTACTTAATTGATTAAGCTACTGCTTTTCTTAATCTCAGTGGAGATATTTACTGATAAACAGCTACCTACGCAGCATGTTCATGTCGTTCCTAAATGAGCTTTTATCTCTCTCCCTCACCACAAATCAGATTCTTCTGAGGAGTTCCCAGTACTTTATCCTTCTCCTGTGTAATTACCTTAACAAGCTCCAGCTGTTTTTATTCTCAGAAGGTTTACTCCCTGATATACAGCTGCCTACCCCCTTCGTCAGTGCAGTTCATAAAGAGCTTTGTTCTCTCTTCCCTCACCACAATCCAGATTCTTTTGGGGAGTTACCAGTACAGTAACCATACCAGGAAGTACTTAATTTATTAAGCTACTGCTTTTCTTAATCTCAGTGGAGATATTTACTGATAAACAGCTTCCTACGCAGCATGTTCATGTCGTTCCTAAATGAGCTTTTATCTCTCTCCCCTCACCACAAATCAGATTCTTCTGAGGAGTTCCCAGTACATTATCCTTTCCCCTGTGTAATTACCTTAACAAGCTGCAGCTGTTTTTATTCTCAGAAGCTTTACTCCCTGATATACAGCTGCCTACCCCCTTCGTAAGTGCAGGTCCTAAATGAGCTTTTTTCTCTGTTCCCTCACCACAATCCAGATTCTTTTGGGGAGTTACCAGTACAGTAACCATACCAGGAAGTACTTAATTTATTAAGCTACTGCTTTTCTTAATCTCAGAGGAGATATTTACTGATAAACAGCTACCTACGCAGCATGTTCATGTCGTTCCTAAATGAGCTTTATCTCTCTCCCCTCACCACAAATCAGATTCTTCTGAGGAGTTCCCAGTACATTATCCTTTCCCCTGTGTAATTACCTTAACAAGCTCCAGCTGTTTTTATTCTCAGAAGGTTTACTCCCTGATATACAGCTGCCTACCCCCTTCGTAAGTGCAGGACCTAAATGAGCTTTTTTCTCTGTTCCCTCACCACAATCCAGATTCTTTTGGGGAGTTACCAGTACAGTAACCATACCAGGAAGTACTTAATTTATTAAGCTACTGCTTTTCTTAATCTCAGTGGAGATATTTACTGATAAACAGCTACCTACGCAGCATGTTCATGTCGTTCCTAAATGAGCTTTTATCTCTCTCCCCTCACCACAAATCAGATTCTTCTGAGGAGTTCCCAGTACTTTATCCTTTCTCCTGTGTAATTACCTTAACAAGCTCCAGCTGTTTTTATTCTCAGCAGGTTTAGTCCCTGATATACAGCTGCCTACCCCCTTCGTAAGTGCAGGTCCTAAATGAGCTTTTTTCTCTGATCCCTCACCACAATCCAGATTCTTTTGGGGAGTTACCAGTACAGTAACCATACCAGGAAGTACTTAATTTATTAAGCTACTGCTTTTCTAAAGCTCAGTGGAGATATTTACTGATAAACAGCTACCTACGCAGCATGTTCATGTCGTTCCTAAATGAGCTTTTATCTCTCTCCCCTCACCACCAAATCAGATTCTTCTGAGGAGTTCCCAGTACATTATCCTTTCACCTGTATAATTACCTTAACAAGATGCAGCTGTTTTTATTCTCAGAAGCTTTACTCCCTGATATACAGCTGCCTACCCCCTTCGTAAGTGCAGGTCCTAAATGAGCTTTTTTCTCTGTTCCCTCACCACAATCCAGATTCTTTTGGGGAGTTACCAGTACAGTAACCATACCAGGAAGTACTTAATTTATTAAGCTACTGCTTTTCTTAATCTCAGTGGAGATATTTACTGATAAACAGCTACCTAGCAGCATGTTCATGTCGTTCCTAAATGAGCTTTTATCTCGCTCCCCTCACCACAAATCAGATTCTTCTGAGGAGTTCCCAGTACATTATCCTTTCCCCTGTGTAATTACCTTAACAAGCTCCAGCTGTTTTTATTCTCAGAAGGTTTACTCCCTGATATACAGCTGCCTACCCCCTTCGTAAGTGCAGGTCCTAAATGAGCTTTTTTCTCTGTCCCTCATCACAATCCAGATTCTTTTGGGGAGTTACCAGTACAGTAACCATACCAGGAAGTACTTAATTTATTAAGCTACTGCTTTTTTAATCTCAGTGGAGATATTTACTGATAAACAGCTACCTTACGCAGCATTTCCTGTCGTTCCTAAATGAGCTTTTATCTCTCTCCCCTCACCACAAATCAGATTCTTCTGAGGAGTTCCCAGTACATTATCCTTTCCCCTGTGTAATTACCTTAACAAGCTCCAGCTGTTTTTATTCTCAGAAGGTTTACTCCCTGATATACAGCTGCCTACCCCCTTCGTAAGTGCAGGTCCTAAATGAGCTTTTTTCTCTGTTCCCTCACCACAATCCAGATTCTTTTGGGGAGTTACCAGTACAGTAACCATACCAGGAAGTACTTAATTTATTAAGCTACTGCTTTTCTTAATCTCAGTGGAGATATTTACTGATAACAGCTACCTACGCAGCATGTCATGTCGTTCCTAAATGAGCTTTTATCTCTCTCCCCTCACCACAAATCAGATTCTTCTGAGGAGTTCCCAGTACATATCCTTTCCCCTGTGTAATTACCTTAACAAGCTCCAGCTGTTTTTATTCTCAGAAGGTTTACTCCCTGATATACAGCTGCCTACCCCCTTCGTAAGTGCAGTTCCTAAATGAGCTTTTTTCTCTCTTCCCTCACCACAATCCAGATTCTTTTGGGGAGTTACCAGTACAGTAACCATACCAGGAAGTACTTAATTTATTAAGCTACTACTTTTCTTAATCTCAGTGGAGATATTAACTGATAAACAGCTACCTACGCAGCATGTTCATGTCGTTCCTAAATGAGCTTTTATCTCTCTCCCCTCACCACAAATCAGATTCTTCTGAGGAGTTCCCAGTACATTATCCTTTCCCCTGTGTAATTACCTTAACAAGCTGCAGCTGTTTTTATTCTCAGAAGCTTTACTCCCTGATATACAGCTGCCTACCCCCTTCGTAAGTGCAGGTCCTAAATGAGCTTTTTTCTCTGTTCCCTCACCACAATCCAGATTCTTTTGGGGAGTTACCAGTACAGTAACCATACCAGGAAGTACTTAATTTATTAAGCTACTGCTTTTCTTAATCTCAGTGGAGATATTTACTGATAAACAGCTACCTACGAGCATGTTCATGTCGTTCCTAAATGAGCTTTTATCTCTCTCCCCTCACCACAAATCAGATTCTTCTGAGGAGTTCCCAGTACATTATCCTTCCCCTGTGTAATTACCTTAACAAGCTGCAGCTGTTTTTATTCTCAGAAGCTTTACTCCCTGATATACAGCTGCCTACCCCCTTCGTAAGTGCAGGTCCTAAATGAGCTTTTTTCTCTGTTCCCTCACCACAATCCAGATTCTTTTGGGGAGTTACCAGTACAGTAACCATACCAGGAAGTACTTAATTTATTAAGCTACTGCTTTTCTTAATCTCAGTGGAGATATTTACTGATAAACAGCTACCTACGCAGCATGTTCATGTCGTTCCTAAATGAGCTTTTATCTCTCTCCCCTCACCACAAATCAGATTCTTCTGAGGAGTTCCCAGTACATTATCCTTTCCCCTGTGTAATTACCTTAACAAGCTCCAGCTGTTTTTATTCTCAGAAGCTTTACTCCCTGATATACAGCTGCCTACCCCCTTCGTAAGTGCAGGTCCTAAATGAGCTTTTTTCTCTGTTCCCTCACCACAATCCAGATTCTTTTGGGGAGTTACCAGTACAGTAACCATACCAGGAAGTACTTAATTTATTAAGCTACTGCTTTTCTTAATCTCAGAGGAGATATTTACTGATAAACAGCTACCTACGCAGCATGTTCATGTCGTTCCTAAATGAGCTTTTATCTCTCTCCCCTCACCACAAATCAGATTCTTCTGAGGAGTTCCCAGTACTTTATCCTTTCTCCTGTGTAATTACCTTAACAAGCTCCAGCTGTTTTTATTCTCAGAAGGTTTACTCCCTGATATACAGCTGCCTACCCCCTTCGTAAGTGCAGGTCCTAAATGAGCTTTTTTCTCTGTTCCCTCACCACAATCCAGATTCTTTTGGGGAGTTACCAGTACAGTAACCATACCAGGAAGTACTTAATTTATTAAGCTACTGCTTTTCTTAATCTCAGTGGAGATATTTACTGATAAACAGCTACCTACGCAGCATGTTCATGTCGTTCCTAAATGAGCTTTTATCTCTCTCCCCTCACCACAAATCAGATTCTTCTGAGGAGTTCCCAGTACATTATCCTTTCCCCTGTGTAATTACCTTAACAAGCTCCAGCTGTTTTTATTCTCAGAAGGTTTACTCCCTGATATACAGCTGCCTACCCCCTTCGTAAGTGCAGGTCCTAAATGAGCTTTTTTCTCTGTTCCCTCACCACAATCCAGATTCTTTTGGGGAGTTACCAGTACAGTAACCATACCAGGAAGTACTTAATTTATTAAGCTACTGCTTTTCTTAATCTCAGTGGAGATATTTACTGATAAACAGCTACCTACGCAGCATGTTCATGTCGTTCCTAAATGAGCTTTTATCTCTCTCCCCTCACCACAAATCAGATTCTTCTGAGGAGTTCCCAGTACATTATCCTTTCCCCTGTGTAATTACCTTAACAAGCTCAGCTGTTTTTATTCTCAGAAGGTTTACTCCCTGATATACAGCTGCCTACCCCCTTCGTAAGTGCAGGTCCTAAATGAGCTTTTTTCTCTGTTCCCTCACCACAATCCAGATTCTTTTGGGGAGTTACCAGTACAGTAACCATACCAGGAAGTACTTAATTTATTAAGCTACTGCTTTTCTTAATCTCAGTGGAGATATTTACTGATAAACAGCTACCTACGCAGCATGTTCATGTCGTTCCTAAATGAGCTTTTATCTCTCTCCCCTCACCACAAATCAGATTCTTCTGAGGAGTTCCCAGTACATTATCCTTTCCCCTGTGTAATTACCTTAACAAGCTCCAGCTGTTTTTATTCTCAGAAGGTTTACTCCCTGATATACAGCTGCCTACCCCCTTCGTAAGTGCAGGTCCTAAATGAGCTTTTTTCTCTGTTCCCTCACCACAATCCAGATTCTTTTGGGGAGTTACCAGTACAGTAACCATACCAGGAAGTACTTAATTTATTAAGCTACTGCTTTTCTTAATCTCAGTGGAGATATTTACTGATAAACAGCTACCTACGCAGCATGTTCATGTCGTTCCTAAATGAGCTTTTATCTCTCTCCCCTCACCACAAATCAGATTCTTCTGAGGAGTTCCCAGTACATTATCCTTTCCCCTGTGTAATTACCTTAACAAGCTCCAGCTGTTTTTATTCTCAGAAGGTTTACTCCCTGATATACAGCTGCCTACCCCCTTCGTAAGTGCAGGTCCTAAATGAGCTTTTTTCTCTGTTCCCTCACCACAATCCAGATTCTTTTGGGGAGTTACCAGTACAGTAACCATACCAGGAAGTACTTAATTTATTAAGCTACTGCTTTTCTTAATCTCAGTGGAGATATTTACTGATAAACAGCTACCTACGCAGCATGTTCATGTCGTTCCTAAATGAGCTTTTATCTCTCTCCCCTCACCACAAATCAGATTCTTCTGAGGAGTTCCCAGTACTTTATCCTTTCCCTGTGTAATTACCTTAACAAGCTCCAGCTGTTTTTATTCTCAGAAGGTTTACTCCCTGATATACAGCTGCCTACCCCCTTCGTAAGTGCAGGTCCTAAATGAGCTTTTTTCTCTGTTCCCTCACCACAATCCAGATTCTTTTGGGGAGTTACCAGTACAGTAACCATACCAGGAAGTACTTAATTTATTAAGCTACTGCTTTTCTTAATCTCAGTGGAGATATTTACTGATAAACAGCTACCTACGCAGCATGTTCATGTCGTTCCTAAATGAGCTTTTATCTCTCTCCCCTCACCACAAATCAGATTCTTCTGAGGAGTTCCCAGTACATTATCCTTTCCCTGTGTAATTACCTTAACAAGCTCCAGCTGTTTTTATTCTCAGAAGGTTTACTCCCTGATATACAGCTGCCTACCCCCTTCGTAAGTGCAGGTCCTAAATGAGCTTTTTTCTCTGTTCCCTCACCACAATCCAGATTCTTTTGGGGAGTTACCAGTACAGTAACCATACCAGGAAGTACTTAATTTATTAAGCTACTGCTTTTCTTAATCTCAGTGGAGATATTTACTGATAAACAGCTACCTACGCAGCATGTTCATGTCGTTCCTAAATGAGCTTTTATCTCTCTCCCCTCACCACAAATCAGATTCTTCTGAGGAGTTCCCAGTACATTATCCTTTCCCCTGTGTAATTACCTTAACAAGCTCCAGCTGTTTTTATTCTCAGAAGGTTTACTCCCTGATATACAGCTGCCTACCCCCTTCGTAAGTGCAGGTCCTAAATGAGCTTTTTTCTCTGTTCCCTCACCACAATCCAGATTCTTTTGGGGAGTTACCAGTACAGTAACCATACCAGGAAGTACTTAATTTATTAAGCTACTGCTTTTCTTAATCTCAGTGGAGATATTTACTGATAAACAGCTACCTACGCAGCATGTTCATGTCGTTCCTAAATGAGCTTTTATCTCTCTCCCCTCACCACAAATCAGATTCTTCTGAGGAGTTCCCAGTACATTATCCTTTCCCCTGTGTAATTACCTTAACAAGCTCCAGCTGTTTTTATTCTCAGAAGCTTTACTCCCTGATATACAGCTGCCTACCCCCTTCGTAAGTGCAGGTCCTAAATGAGCTTTTTTCTCTGTTCCCTCACCACAATCCAGATTCTTTTGGGGAGTTACCAGTACAGTAACCATACCAGGAAGTACTTAATTTATTAAGCTACTGCTTTTCTTAATCTCAGTGGAGATATTTACTGATAAACAGCTACCTACGCAGCATGTTCATGTCGTTCCTAAATGAGCTTTTATCTCTCTCCCCTCACCACAAATCAGATTCTTCTGAGGAGTTCCCAGTACATTATCCTTTCCCTGTGTAATTACCTTAACAAGCTCCAGCTGTTTTTATTCTCAGAAGGTTTACTCCCTGATATACAGCTGCCTACCCCCTTCGTAAGTGCAGGTCCTAAATGAGCTTTTTTCTCTGTTCCCTCACCACAATCCAGATTCTTTTGGGGAGTTACCAGTACAGTAACCATACCAGGAAGTACTTAATTTATTAAGCTACTGCTTTTCTTAATCTCAGTGGAGATATTTACTGATAAACAGCTACCTACGCAGCATGTTCATGTCGTTCCTAAATGAGCTTTTATCTCTCTCCCCTCACCACAAATCAGATTCTTCTGAGGAGTTCCCAGTACATTATCCTTTCCCCTGTGTAATTACCTTAACAAGCTCCAGCTGTTTTTATTCTCAGAAGGTTTACTCCCTGATATACAGCTGCCTACCCCCTTCGTAAGTGCAGGTCCTAAATGAGCTTTTTTCTCTGTTCCCTCACCACAATCCAGATTCTTTTGGGGAGTTACCAGTACAGTAACCATACCAGGAAGTACTTAATTTATTAAGCTACTGCTTTTCTTAATCTCAGTGGAGATATTTACTGATAAACAGCTACCTACGCAGCATGTTCATGTCGTTCCTAAATGAGCTTTTATCTCTCTCCCCTCACCACAAATCAGATTCTTCTGAGGAGTTCCCAGTACATTATCCTTTCCCCTGTGTAATTACCTTAACAAGCTCAGCTGTTTTTATTCTCAGAAGGTTTACTCCCTGATATACAGCTGCCTACCCCCTTCGTAAGTGCAGGTCCTAAATGAGCTTTTTTCTCTGTTCCCTCACCACAATCCAGATTCTTTTGGGGAGTTACCAGTACAGTAACCATACCAGGAAGTACTTAATTTATTAAGCTACTGCTTTTCTTAATCTCAGTGGAGATATTTACTGATAAACAGCTACCTACGCAGCATGTTCATGTCGTTCCTAAATGAGCTTTTATCTCTCTCCCCTCACCACAAATCAGATTCTTCTGAGGAGTTCCCAGTACATTATCCTTTCCCCTGTGTAATTACCTTAACAAGCTCCAGCTGTTTTTATTCTCAGAAGGTTTACTCCCTGATATACAGCTGCCTACCCCCTTCGTAAGTGCAGGTCCTAAATGAGCTTTTTTCTCTGTTCCCTCACCACAATCCAGATTCTTTTGGGGAGTTACCAGTACAGTAACCATACCAGGAAGTACTTAATTTATTAAGCTACTGCTTTTCTTAATCTCAGTGGAGATATTTACTGATAAACAGCTACCTACGCAGCATGTTCATGTCGTTCCTAAATGAGCTTTTATCTCTCTCCCCTCACCACAAATCAGATTCTTCTGAGGAGTTCCCAGTACATTATCCTTTCCCCTGTGTAATTACCTTAACAAGCTCCAGCTGTTTTTATTCTCAGAAGCTTTACTCCCTGATATACAGCTGCCTACCCCCTTCGTAAGTGCAGGTCCTAAATGAGCTTTTTTCTCTGTTCCCTCACCACAATCCAGATTCTTTTGGGGAGTTACCAGTACAGTAACCATACCAGGAAGTACTTAATTTATTAAGCTACTGCTTTTCTTAATCTCAGTGGAGATATTTACTGATAAACAGCTACCTACGCAGCATGTTCATGTCGTTCCTAAATGAGCTTTTATCTCTCTCCCCTCACCACAAATCAGATTCTTCTGAGGAGTTCCCAGTACATTATCCTTTCCCCTGTGTAATTACCTTAACAAGCTCCAGCTGTTTTTATTCTCAGAAGGTTTACTCCCTGATATACAGCTGCCTACCCCCTTCGTAAGTGCAGGTCCTAAATGAGCTTTTTTCTCTGTTCCCTCACCACAATCCAGATTCTTTTGGGGAGTTACCAGTACAGTAACCATACCAGGAAGTACTTAATTTATTAAGCTACTGCTTTTCTTAATCTCAGTGGAGATATTTACTGATAAACAGCTACCTACGCAGCATGTTCATGTCGTTCCTAAATGAGCTTTTATCTCTCTCCCCTCACCACAAATCAGATTCTTCTGAGGAGTTCCCAGTACATTATCCTTTCCCCTGTGTAATTACCTTAACAAGCTCCAGCTGTTTTTATTCTCAGAAGGTTTACTCCCTGATATACAGCTGCCTACCCCCTTCGTAAGTGCAGGTCCTAAATGAGCTTTTTTCTCTGTTCCCTCACCACAATCCAGATTCTTTTGGGGAGTTACCAGTACAGTAACCATACCAGGAAGTACTTAATTTATTAAGCTACTGCTTTTCTTAATCTCAGTGGAGATATTTACTGATAAACAGCTACCTACGCAGCATGTTCATGTCGTTCCTAAATGAGCTTTTATCTCTCTCCCCTCACCACAAATCAGATTCTTCTGAGGAGTTCCCAGTACATTATCCTTTCCCCTGTGTAATTACCTTAACAAGCTCCAGCTGTTTTTATTCTCAGAAGCTTTACTCCCTGATATACAGCTGCCTACCCCCTTCGTAAGTGCAGGTCCTAAATGAGCTTTTTTCTCTGTTCCCTCACCACAATCCAGATTCTTTTGGGGAGTTACCAGTACAGTAACCATACCAGGAAGTACTTAATTTATTAAGCTACTGCTTTTCTTAATCTCAGTGGAGATATTTACTGATAAACAGCTACCTACGCAGCATGTTCATGTCGTTCCTAAATGAGCTTTTATCTCTCTCCCCTCACCACAAATCAGATTCTTCTGAGGAGTTCCCAGTACATTATCCTTTCCCTGTGTAATTACCTTAACAAGCTCCAGCTGTTTTTATTCTCAGAAGGTTTACTCCCTGATATACAGCTGCCTACCCCCTTCGTAAGTGCAGGTCCTAAATGAGCTTTTTTCTCTGTTCCCTCACCACAATCCAGATTCTTTTGGGGAGTTACCAGTACAGTAACCATACCAGGAAGTACTTAATTTATTAAGCTACTGCTTTTCTTAATCTCAGTGGAGATATTTACTGATAAACAGCTACCTACGCAGCATGTTCATGTCGTTCCTAAATGAGCTTTTATCTCTCTCCCCTCACCACAAATCAGATTCTTCTGAGGAGTTCCCAGTACATTATCCTTTCCCTGTGTAATTACCTTAACAAGCTCCAGCTGTTTTTATTCTCAGAAGCTTTACTCCCTGATATACAGCTGCCTACCCCCTTCGTAAGTGCAGGTCCTAAATGAGCTTTTTTCTCTGTTCCCTCACCACAATCCAGATTCTTTTGGGGAGTTACCAGTACAGTAACCATACCAGGAAGTACTTAATTTATTAAGCTACTGCTTTTCTTAATCTCAGTGGAGATATTTACTGATAAACAGCTACCTACGCAGCATGTTCATGTCGTTCCTAAATGAGCTTTTATCTCTCTCCCCTCACCACAAATCAGATTCTTCTGAGGAGTTCCCAGTACATTATCCTTTCCCCTGTGTAATTACCTTAACAAGCTCCAGCTGTTTTTATTCTCAGAAGCTTTACTCCCTGATATACAGCTGCCTACCCCCTTCGTAAGTGCAGGTCCTAAATGAGCTTTTTTCTCTGTTCCCTCACCACAATCCAGATTCTTTTGGGGAGTTACCAGTACAGTAACCATACCAGGAAGTACTTAATTTATTAAGCTACTGCTTTTCTTAATCTCAGTGGAGATATTTACTGATAAACAGCTACCTACGCAGCATGTTCATGTCGTTCCTAAATGAGCTTTTATCTCTCTCCCCTCACCACAAATCAGATTCTTCTGAGGAGTTCCCAGTACATTATCCTTTCCCCTGTGTAATTACCTTAACAAGCTCCAGCTGTTTTTATTCTCAGAAGGTTTACTCCCTGATATACAGCTGCCTACCCCCTTCGTAAGTGCAGGTCCTAAATGAGCTTTTTTCTCTGTTCCCTCACCACAATCCAGATTCTTTTGGGGAGTTACCAGTACAGTAACCATACCAGGAAGTACTTAATTTATTAAGCTACTGCTTTTCTTAATCTCAGTGGAGATATTTACTGATAAACAGCTACCTACGCAGCATGTTCATGTCGTTCCTAAATGAGCTTTTATCTCTCTCCCCTCACCACAAATCAGATTCTTCTGAGGAGTTCCCAGTACATTATCCTTTCCCCTGTGTAATTACCTTAACAAGCTCCAGCTGTTTTTATTCTCAGAAGCTTTACTCCCTGATATACAGCTGCCTACCCCCTTCGTAAGTGCAGGTCCTAAATGAGCTTTTTTCTCTGTTCCCTCACCACAATCCAGATTCTTTTGGGGAGTTACCAGTACAGTAACCATACCAGGAAGTACTTAATTTATTAAGCTACTGCTTTTCTTAATCTCAGTGGAGATATTTACTGATAAACAGCTACCTACGCAGCATGTTCATGTCGTTCCTAAATGAGCTTTTATCTCTCTCCCCTCACCACAAATCAGATTCTTCTGAGGAGTTCCCAGTACATTATCCTTTCCCCTGTGTAATTACCTTAACAAGCTCCAGCTGTTTTTATTCTCAGAAGCTTTACTCCCTGATATACAGCTGCCTACCCCCTTCGTAAGTGCAGGTCCTAAATGAGCTTTTTTCTCTGTTCCCTCACCACAATCCAGATTCTTTGGGGAGTTACCAGTACAGTAACCATACCAGGAAGTACTTAATTTATTAAGCTACTGCTTTTCTAAAGCTCAGTGGAGATATTTACTGATAAACAGCTACCTACGCAGCATGTTCATGTCGTTCCTAAATGAGCTTTTATCTCTCTCCCCTCACCACAAATCAGATTCTTCTGAGGAGTTCCCAGTACATTATCCTTTCCCCTGTGTAATTACCTTAACAAGCTCCAGCTGTTTTTATTCTCAGAAGGTTTACTCCCTGATATACAGCTGCCTACCCCCTTCGTAAGTGCAGGTCCTAAATGAGCTTTTTTCTCTGTTCCCTCACCACAATCCAGATTCTTTTGGGGAGTTACCAGTACAGTAACCATACCAGGAAGTACTTAATTTATTAAGCTACTGCTTTTCTTAATCTCAGTGGAGATATTTACTGATAAACAGCTACCTACGCAGCATGTTCATGTCGTTCCTAAATGAGCTTTTATCTCTCTCCCCTCACCACAAATCAGATTCTTCTGAGGAGTTCCCAGTACATTATCCTTTCCCCTGTGTAATTACCTTAACAAGCTCCAGCTGTTTTTATTCTCAGAAGGTTTACTCCCTGATATACAGCTGCCTACCCCCTTCGTAAGTGCAGGTCCTAAATGAGCTTTTTTCTCTGTTCCCTCACCACAATCCAGATTCTTTTGGGGAGTTACCAGTACAGTAACCATACCAGGAAGTACTTAATTTATTAAGCTACTGCTTTTCTTAATCTCAGTGGAGATATTTACTGATAAACAGCTACCTACGCAGCATGTTCATGTCGTTCCTAAATGAGCTTTTATCTCTCTCCCCTCACCACAAATCAGATTCTTCTGAGGAGTTCCCAGTACATTATCCTTTCCCCTGTGTAATTACCTTAACAAGCTCCAGCTGTTTTTATTCTCAGAAGCTTTACTCCCTGATATACAGCTGCCTACCCCCTTCGTAAGTGCAGGTCCTAAATGAGCTTTTTTCTCTGTTCCCTCACCACAATCCAGATTCTTTTGGGGAGTTACCAGTACAGTAACCATACCAGGAAGTACTTAATTTATTAAGCTACTGCTTTTCTTAATCTCAGTGGAGATATTTACTGATAAACAGCTACCTACGCAGCATGTTCATGTCGTTCCTAAATGAGCTTTTATCTCTCTCCCCTCACCACAAATCAGATTCTTCTGAGGAGTTCCCAGTACATTATCCTTTCCCCTGTGTAATTACCTTAACAAGCTCCAGCTGTTTTTATTCTCAGAAGCTTTACTCCCTGATATACAGCTGCCTACCCCCTTCGTAAGTGCAGGTCCTAAATGAGCTTTTTTCTCTGTTCCCTCACCACAATCCAGATTCTTTTGGGGAGTTACCAGTACAGTAACCATACCAGGAAGTACTTAATTTATTAAGCTACTGCTTTTCTTAATCTCAGTGGAGATATTTACTGATAAACAGCTACCTACGCAGCATGTTCATGTCGTTCCTAAATGAGCTTTTATCTCTCTCCCCTCACCACAAATCAGATTCTTCTGAGGAGTTCCCAGTACATTATCCTTTCCCCTGTGTAATTACCTTAACAAGCTCCAGCTGTTTTTATTCTCAGAAGCTTTACTCCCTGATATACAGCTGCCTACCCCCTTCGTAAGTGCAGGTCCTAAATGAGCTTTTTTCTCTGTTCCCTCACCACAATCCAGATTCTTTGGGGAGTTACCAGTACAGTAACCATACCAGGAAGTACTTAATTTATTAAGCTACTGCTTTTCTAAAGCTCAGTGGAGATATTTACTGATAAACAGCTACCTACGCAGCATGTTCATGTCGTTCCTAAATGAGCTTTTATCTCTCTCCCCTCACCACAAATCAGATTCTTCTGAGGAGTTCCCAGTACATTATCCTTTCCCCTGTGTAATTACCTTAACAAGCTCCAGCTGTTTTTATTCTCAGAAGGTTTACTCCCTGATATACAGCTGCCTACCCCCTTCGTAAGTGCAGGTCCTAAATGAGCTTTTTTCTCTGTTCCCTCACCACAATCCAGATTCTTTTGGGGAGTTACCAGTACAGTAACCATACCAGGAAGTACTTAATTTATTAAGCTACTGCTTTTCTTAATCTCAGTGGAGATATTTACTGATAAACAGCTACCTACGCAGCATGTTCATGTCGTTCCTAAATGAGCTTTTATCTCTCTCCCCTCACCACAAATCAGATTCTTCTGAGGAGTTCCCAGTACATTATCCTTTCCCCTGTGTAATTACCTTAACAAGCTCCAGCTGTTTTTATTCTCAGAAGCTTTACTCCCTGATATACAGCTGCCTACCCCCTTCGTAAGTGCAGGTCCTAAATGAGCTTTTTTCTCTGTTCCCTCACCACAATCCAGATTCTTTTGGGGAGTTACCAGTACAGTAACCATACCAGGAAGTACTTAATTTATTAAGCTACTGCTTTTCTTAATCTCAGTGGAGATATTTACTGATAAACAGCTACCTACGCAGCATGTTCATGTCGTTCCTAAATGAGCTTTTATCTCTCTCCCCTCACCACAAATCAGATTCTTCTGAGGAGTTCCCAGTACATTATCCTTTCCCCTGTGTAATTACCTTAACAAGCTCCAGCTGTTTTTATTCTCAGAAGCTTTACTCCCTGATATACAGCTGCCTACCCCCTTCGTAAGTGCAGGTCCTAAATGAGCTTTTTTCTCTGTTCCCTCACCACAATCCAGATTCTTTGGGGAGTTACCAGTACAGTAACCATACCAGGAAGTACTTAATTTATTAAGCTACTGCTTTTCTAAAGCTCAGTGGAGATATTTACTGATAAACAGCTACCTACGCAGCATGTTCATATCGTTCCTAAATGAGCTTTTATCTCTCTCCCCTCACCACAAATCAGATTCTTCTGTGGAGTTCCGAGTACATTATCCTTTCCCCTGTGTAATTACCTTAACAAGCTCCAGCTGTTTTTATTCTCAGAAGGTTTACTCCCTGATATACAGCTGCCTACCCCCTTCGTAAGTGCAGGTCCTAAATGAGCTTTTTTCTCTGTTCCCTCACCACAATCCAGATTCTTTTGGGGAGTTACCAGTACAGTAACCATACCAGGAAGTACTTAATTTATTAAGCTACTGCTTTTCTTAATCTCAGTGGAGATATTTACTGATAAACAGCTACCTACGCAGCATGTTCATGTCGTTCCTAAATGAGCTTTTATCTCTCTCCCCTCACCACAAATCAGATTCTTCTGAGGAGTTCCCAGTACATTATCCTTTCCCCTGTGTAATTACCTTAACAAGCTCCAGCTGTTTTTATTCTCAGAAGGTTTACTCCCTGATATACAGCTGCCTACCCCCTTCGTAAGTGCAGTCCTAAATGAGCTTTTTTCTCTGTCCCTCACCACAATCCAGATTCTTTTGGGGAGTTACCAGTACAGTAACCATACCAGGAAGTACTTAATTTATTAAGCTACTGCTTTTCTTAATCTCAGTGGAGATATTTACTGATAAACAGCTACCTACGCAGCATGTTCATGTCGTTCCTAAATGAGCTTTTATCTCTCTCCCCTCACCACAAATCAGATTCTTCTGAGGAGTTCCCAGTACATTATCCTTTCCCCTGTGTAATTACCTTAACAAGCTGCAGCTGTTTTTATTCTCAGAAGCTTTACTCCCTGATATACAGCTGCCTACCCCCTTCGTAAGTGCAGGTCCTAAATGAGCTTTTTTCTCTGTTCCCTCACCACAATCCAGATTCTTTTGGGGAGTTACCAGTACAGTAACCATACCAGGAAGTACTTAATTTATTAAGCTACTGCTTTTCTAATCTCAGTGGAGATATTTACTGATAAACAGCTACCTACGCAGCATGTTCATGTCGTTCCTAAATGAGCTTTTATCTCTCTCCCCTCACCACAAATCAGATTCTTCTGAGGAGTTCCCAGTACATTATCCTTTCCCCTGTGTAATTACCTTAACAAGCTCCAGCTGTTTTTATTCTCAGAAGCTTTACTCCCTGATATACAGCTGCCTACCCCCTTCGTAAGTGCAGGTCCTAAATGAGCTTTTTTCTCTGTTCCCTCACCACAATCCAGATTCTTTTGGGGAGTTACCAGTACAGTAACCATACCAGGAAGTACTTAATTTATTAAGCTACTGCTTTTCTTAATCTCAGTGGAGATATTTACTGATAAACAGCTACCTACGCAGCATGTTCATGTCGTTCCTAAATGAGCTTTTATCTCTCTCCCCTCACCACAAATCAGATTCTTCTGAGGAGTTCCCAGTACATTATCCTTTCCCCTGTGTAATTACCTTAACAAGCTCCAGCTGTTTTTATTCTCAGAAGCTTTACTCCCTGATATACAGCTGCCTACCCCCTTCGTAAGTGAAGGTCCTAAATGAGCTTTTTTCTCTGTTCCCTCACCACAATCCAGATTCTTTGGGGAGTTACCAGTACAGTAACCATACCAGGAAGTACTTAATTTATTAAGCTACTGCTTTTCTAAAGCTCAGTGGAGATATTTACTGATAAACAGCTACCTACGCAGCATGTTCATGTCGTTCCTAAATGAGCTTTTATCTCTCTCCCCTCACCACAAATCAGATTCTTCTGTGGAGTTCCGAGTACATTATCCTTTCCCTGTGTAATTACCTTAACAAGCTCCAGCTGTTTTTATTCTCAGAAGGTTTACTCCCTGATATACAGCTGCCTACCCCCTTCGTAAGTGCAGGTCCTAAATGAGCTTTTTTCTCTGTTCCCTCACCACAATCCAGATTCTTTTGGGGAGTTACCAGTACAGTAACCATACCAGGAAGTACTTAATTTATTAAGCTACTGCTTTTCTTAATCTCAGTGGAGATATTTACTGATAAACAGCTACCTACGCAGCATGTTCATGTCGTTCCTAAATGAGCTTTTATCTCTCTCCCCTCACCACAAATCAGATTCTTCTGAGGAGTTCCCAGTACATTTATCCTTTCCCCTGTGTAATTACCTTAACAAGCTCCAGCTGTTTTTATTCTCAGAAGGTTTACTCCCTGATATACAGCTGCCTACCCCCTTCGTAAGTGCAGGTCCTAAATGAGCTTTTTCTCTCTGTCCCTCACCACAATCCAGATTCTTTTGGGGAGTTACCAGTACAGTAACCATACCAGGAAGTACTTAATTTATTAAGCTACTGCTTTTCTTAATCTCAGTGGAGATATTTACTGATAAACAGCTACCTACGCAGCATGTTCATGTCGTTCCTAAATGAGCTTTTATCTCTCTCCCCTCACCACAAATCAGATTCTTCTGAGGAGTTCCCAGTACATTATCCTTTCCCCTGTGTAATTACCTTAACAAGCTGCAGCTGTTTTTATTCTCAGAAGCTTTACTCCCTGATATACAGCTGCCTACCCCCTTCGTAAGTGCAGGTCCTAAATGAGCTTTTTTCTCTGTTCCCTCACCACAATCCAGATTCTTTTGGGGAGTTACCAGTACAGTAACCATACCAGGAAGTACTTAATTTATTAAGCTACTGCTTTTCTAAAGCTCAGTGGAGATATTTACTGATAAACAGCTACCTACGCAGCATGTTCATGTCGTTCCTAAATGAGCTTTTATCTCTCTCCCCTCACCACAAATCAGATTCTTCTGAGGAGTTCCCAGTACATTATCCTTTCCCCTGTGTAATTACCTTAACAAGCTCCAGCTGTTTTTATTCTCAGAAGGTTTACTCCCTGATATACAGCTGCCTACCCCCTTCGTAAGTGCAGGTCCTAAATGAGCTTTTTTCTCTGTTCCCTCACCACAATCCAGATTCTTTTGGGGAGTTACCAGTACAGTAACCATACCAGGAAGTACTTAATTTATTAAGCTACTGCTTTTCTTAATCTCAGTGGAGATATTTACTGATAAACAGCTACCTACGCAGCATGTTCATGTCGTTCCTAAATGAGCTTTTATCTCTCTCCCCTCACCACAAATCAGATTCTTCTGAGGAGTTCCCAGTACATTATCCTTTCCCCTGTGTAATTACCTTAACAAGCTCCAGCTGTTTTTATTCTCAGAAGGTTTACTCCCTGATATACAGCTGCCTACCCCCTTCGTAAGTGCAGGTCCTAAATGAGCTTTTTTCTCTGTTCCCTCACCACAATCCAGATTCTTTTGGGGAGTTACCAGTACAGTAACCATACCAGGAAGTACTTAATTTATTAAGCTACTGCTTTTCTTAATCTCAGTGGAGATATTTACTGATAAACAGCTACCTACGCAGCATGTTCATGTCGTTCCTAAATGAGCTTTTATCTCTCTCCCCTCACCACAAATCAGATTCTTCTGAGGAGTTCCCAGTACATTATCCTTTCCCCTGTGTAATTACCTTAACAAGCTCCAGCTGTTTTTATTCTCAGAAGGTTTACTCCCTGATATACAGCTGCCTACCCCCTTCGTAAGTGCAGGTCCTAAATGAGCTTTTTTCTCTGTTCCCTCACCACAATCCAGATTCTTTTGGGGAGTTACCAGTACAGTAACCATACCAGGAAGTACTTAATTTATTAAGCTACTGCTTTTCTTAATCTCAGTGGAGATATTTACTGATAAACAGCTACCTACGCAGCATGTTCATGTCGTTCCTAAATGAGCTTTTATCTCTCTCCCCTCACCACAAATCAGATTCTTCTGAGGAGTTCCCAGTACATTATCCTTTCCCCTGTGTAATTACCTTAACAAGCTCCAGCTGTTTTTATTCTCAGAAGCTTTACTCCCTGATATACAGCTGCCTACCCCCTTCGTAAGTGCAGGTCCTAAATGAGCTTTTTTCTCTGTTCCCTCACCACAATCCAGATTCTTTTGGGGAGTTACCAGTACAGTAACCATACCAGGAAGTACTTAATTTATTAAGCTACTGCTTTTCTTAATCTCAGTGGAGATATTTACTGATAAACAGCTACCTACGCAGCATGTTCATGTCGTTCCTAAATGAGCTTTTATCTCTCTCCCCTCACCACAAATCAGATTCTTCTGAGGAGTTCCCAGTACATTATCCTTTCCCCTGTGTAATTACCTTAACAAGCTGCAGCTGTTTTTATTCTCAGAAGCTTTACTCCCTGATATACAGCTGCCTACCCCCTTCGTAAGTGCAGGTCCTAAATGAGCTTTTTTCTCTGTTCCCTCACCACAATCCAGATTCTTTTGGGGAGTTACCAGTACAGTAACCATACCAGGAAGTACTTAATTTATTAAGCTACTGCTTTTCTAATCTCAGTGGAGATATTTACTGATAAACAGCTACCTACGCAGCATGTTCATGTCGTTCCTAAATGAGCTTTTATCTCTCTCCCCTCACCACAAATCAGATTCTTCTGAGGAGTTCCAGTACATTATCCTTTCCCCTGTGTAATTACCTTAACAAGCTCCAGCTGTTTTTATTCTCAGAAGGTTTACTCCCTGATATACAGCTGCCTACCCCCTTCGTAAGTGCAGGTCCTAAATGAGCTTTTTTCTCTGTTCCCTCACCACAATCCAGATTCTTTTGGGGAGTTACCAGTACAGTAACCATACCAGGAAGTACTTAATTTATTAAGCTACTGCTTTTCTTAATCTCAGTGGAGATATTTACTGATAAACAGCTACCTACGCAGCATGTTCATGTCGTTCCTAAATGAGCTTTTATCTCTCTCCCCTCACCACAAATCAGATTCTTCTGAGGAGTTCCCAGTACATTATCCTTTCCCTGTGTAATTACCTTAACAAGCTCCAGCTGTTTTTATTCTCAGAAGGTTTACTCCCTGATATACAGCTGCCTACCCCCTTCGTAAGTGCAGGTCCTAAATGAGCTTTTTTCTCTGTTCCCTCACCACAATCCAGATTCTTTTGGGGAGTTACCAGTACAGTAACCATACCAGGAAGTACTTAATTTATTAAGCTACTGCTTTTCTTAATCTCAGTGGAGATATTTACTGATAAACAGCTACCTACGCAGCATGTTCATGTCGTTCCTAAATGAGCTTTTATCTCTCTCCCCTCACCACAAATCAGATTCTTCTGAGGAGTTCCCAGTACATTATCCTTTCCCCTGTGTAATTACCTTAACAAGCTCCAGCTGTTTTTATTCTCAGAAGCTTTACTCCCTGATATACAGCTGCCTACCCCCTTCGTAAGTGCAGGTCCTAAATGAGCTTTTTTCTCTGTTCCCTCACCACAATCCAGATTCTTTTGGGGAGTTACCAGTACAGTAACCATACCAGGAAGTACTTAATTTATTAAGCTACTGCTTTTCTTAATCTCAGTGGAGATATTTACTGATAAACAGCTACCTACGCAGCATGTTCATGTCGTTCCTAAATGAGCTTTTATCTCTCTCCCCTCACCACAAATCAGATTCTTCTGAGGAGTTCCCAGTACATTATCCTTTCCCCTGTGTAATTACCTTAACAAGCTCCAGCTGTTTTTATTCTCAGAAGCTTTACTCCCTGATATACAGCTGCCTACCCCCTTCGTAAGTGCAGGTCCTAAATGAGCTTTTTTCTCTGTTCCCTCACCACAATCCAGATTCTTTTGGGGAGTTACCAGTACAGTAACCATACCAGGAAGTACTTAATTTATTAAGCTACTGCTTTTCTTAATCTCAGTGGAGATATTTACTGATAAACAGCTACCTACGCAGCATGTTCATGTCGTTCCTAAATGAGCTTTTATCTCTCTCCCCTCACCACAAATCAGATTCTTCTGAGGAGTTCCCAGTACATTATCCTTTCCCCTGTGTAATTACCTTAACAAGCTCCAGCTGTTTTTATTCTCAGAAGGTTTACTCCCTGATATACAGCTGCCTACCCCCTTCGTAAGTGCAGGTCCTAAATGAGCTTTTTTCTCTGTTCCCTCACCACAATCCAGATTCTTTTGGGGAGTTACCAGTACAGTAACCATACCAGGAAGTACTTAATTTATTAAGCTACTGCTTTTCTTAATCTCAGTGGAGATATTTACTGATAAACAGCTACCTACGCAGCATGTTCATGTCGTTCCTAAATGAGCTTTTATCTCTCTCCCCTCACCACAAATCAGATTCTTCTGAGGAGTTCCCAGTACATTATCCTTTCCCCTGTGTAATTACCTTAACAAGCTCCAGCTGTTTTTATTCTCAGAAGGTTTACTCCCTGATATACAGCTGCCTACCCCCTTCGTAAGTGCAGGTCCTAAATGAGCTTTTTTCTCTGTTCCCTCACCACAATCCAGATTCTTTTGGGGAGTTACCAGTACAGTAACCATACCAGGAAGTACTTAATTTATTAAGCTACTGCTTTTCTTAATCTCAGTGGAGATATTTACTGATAAACAGCTACCTACGCAGCATGTTCATGTCGTTCCTAAATGAGCTTTTATCTCTCTCCCCTCACCACAAATCAGATTCTTCTGTGGAGTTCCCAGTACATTATCCTTTCCCCTGTGTAATTACCTTAACAAGCTCCAGCTGTTTTTATTCTCAGAAGGTTTACTCCCTGATATACAGCTGCCTACCCCCTTCGTAAGTGCAGGTCCTAAATGAGCTTTTTTCTCTGTTCCCTCACCACAATCCAGATTCTTTTGGGGAGTTACCAGTACAGTAACCATACCAGGAAGTACTTAATTTATTAAGCTACTGCTTTTCTTAATCTCAGTGGAGATATTTACTGATAAACAGCTACCTACGCAGCATGTTCATGTCGTTCCTAAATGAGCTTTTATCTCTCTCCCCTCACCACAAATCAGATTCTTCTGAGGAGTTCCCAGTACATTATCCTTTCCCCTGTGTAATTACCTTAACAAGCTCCAGCTGTTTTTATTCTCAGAAGGTTTACTCCCTGATATACAGCTGCCTACCCCCTTCGTAAGTGCAGGTCCTAAATGAGCTTTTTTCTCTGTTCCCTCACCACAATCCAGATTCTTTTGGGGAGTTACCAGTACAGTAACCATACCAGGAAGTACTTAATTTATTAAGCTACTGCTTTTCTTAATCTCAGTGGAGATATTTACTGATAAACAGCTACCTACGCAGCATGTTCATGTCGTTCCTAAATGAGCTTTTATCTCTCTCCCCTCACCACAAATCAGATTCTTCTGAGGAGTTCCCAGTACATTATCCTTTCCCCTGTGTAATTACCTTAACAAGCTCCAGCTGTTTTTATTCTCAGAAGCTTTACTCCCTGATATACAGCTGCCTACCCCCTTCGTAAGTGCAGGTCCTAAATGAGCTTTTTTCTCTGTTCCCTCACCACAATCCAGATTCTTTTGGGGAGTTACCAGTACAGTAACCATACCAGGAAGTACTTAATTTATTAAGCTACTGCTTTTCTTAATCTCAGTGGAGATATTTACTGATAAACAGCTACCTACGCAGCATGTTCATGTCGTTCCTAAATGAGCTTTTATCTCTCTCCCCTCACCACAAATCAGATTCTTCTGAGGAGTTCCCAGTACTTATCCTTTCCCTGTGTAATTACCTTAACAAGCTCCAGCTGTTTTTATTCTCAGAAGGTTTACTCCCTGATATACAGCTGCCTACCCCCTTCGTAAGTGCAGGTCCTAAATGAGCTTTTTTCTCTGTTCCCTCACCACAATCCAGATTCTTTTGGGGAGTTACCAGTACAGTAACCATACCAGGAAGTACTTAATTTATTAAGCTACTGCTTTTCTTAATCTCAGTGGAGATATTTACTGATAAACAGCTACCTACGCAGCATGTTCATGTCGTTCCTAAATGAGCTTTTATCTCTCTCCCCTCACCACAAATCAGATTCTTCTGAGGAGTTCCCAGTACATTATCCTTTCCCCTGTGTAATTACCTTAACAAGCTCCAGCTGTTTTTATTCTCAGAAGGTTTACTCCCTGATATACAGCTGCCTACCCCCTTCGTAAGTGCAGGTCCTAAATGAGCTTTTTTCTCTGTTCCCTCACCACAATCCAGATTCTTTTGGGGAGTTACCAGTACAGTAACCATACCAGGAAGTACTTAATTTATTAAGCTACTGCTTTTCTTAATCTCAGTGGAGATATTTACTGATAAACAGCTACCTACGCAGCATGTTCATGTCGTTCCTAAATGAGCTTTTATCTCTCTCCCCTCACCACAAATCAGATTCTTCTGAGGAGTTCCCAGTACATTATCCTTTCCCCTGTGTAATTACCTTAACAAGCTCCAGCTGTTTTTATTCTCAGAAGCTTTACTCCCTGATATACAGCTGCCTACCCCCTTCGTAAGTGCAGGTCCTAAATGAGCTTTTTTCTCTGTTCCCTCACCACAATCCAGATTCTTTTGGGGAGTTACCAGTACAGTAACCATACCAGGAAGTACTTAATTTATTAAGCTACTGCTTTTCTTAATCTCAGTGGAGATATTTACTGATAAACAGCTACCTACGCAGCATGTTCATGTCGTTCCTAAATGAGCTTTTATCTCTCTCCCCTCACCACAAATCAGATTCTTCTGAGGAGTTCCCAGTACATTATCCTTTCCCCTGTGTAATTACCTTAACAAGCTCCAGCTGTTTTTATTCTCAGAAGGTTTACTCCCTGATATACAGCTGCCTACCCCCTTCGTAAGTGCAGGTCCTAAATGAGCTTTTTTCTCTGTTCCCTCACCACAATCCAGATTCTTTTGGGGAGTTACCAGTACAGTAACCATACCAGGAAGTACTTAATTTATTAAGCTACTGCTTTTCTTAATCTCAGTGGAGATATTTACTGATAAACAGCTACCTACGCAGCATGTTCATGTCGTTCCTAAATGAGCTTTTATCTCTCTCCCCTCACCACAAATCAGATTCTTCTGAGGAGTTCCCAGTACATTATCCTTTCCCCTGTGTAATTACCTTAACAAGCTCCAGCTGTTTTTATTCTCAGAAGCTTTACTCCCTGATATACAGCTGCCTACCCCCTTCGTAAGTGCAGGTCCTAAATGAGCTTTTTTCTCTGTTCCCTCACCACAATCCAGATTCTTTTGGGGAGTTACCAGTACAGTAACCATACCAGGAAGTACTTAATTTATTAAGCTACTGCTTTTCTTAATCTCAGTGGAGATATTTACTGATAAACAGCTACCTACGCAGCATGTTCATGTCGTTCCTAAATGAGCTTTTATCTCTCTCCCCTCACCACAAATCAGATTCTTCTGTGGAGTTCCCAGTACATTATCCTTTCCCTGTGTAATTACCTTAACAAGCTCCAGCTGTTTTTATTCTCAGAAGGTTTACTCCCTGATATACAGCTGCCTACCCCCTTCGTAAGTGCAGGTCCTAAATGAGCTTTTTTCTCTGTTCCCTCACCACAATCCAGATTCTTTTGGGGAGTTACCAGTACAGTAACCATACCAGGAAGTACTTAATTTATTAAGCTACTGCTTTTCTTAATCTCAGTGGAGATATTTACTGATAAACAGCTACCTACGCAGCATGTTCATGTCGTTCCTAAATGAGCTTTTATCTCTCTCCCCTCACCACAAATCAGATTCTTCTGAGGAGTTCCCAGTACATTATCCTTTCCCTGTGTAATTACCTTAACAAGCTCCAGCTGTTTTTATTCTCAGAAGGTTTACTCCCTGATATACAGCTGCCTACCCCCTTCGTAAGTGCAGGTCCTAAATGAGCTTTTTTCTCTGTTCCCTCACCACAATCCAGATTCTTTTGGGGAGTTACCAGTACAGTAACCATACCAGGAAGTACTTAATTTATTAAGCTACTGCTTTTCTTAATCTCAGTGGAGATATTTACTGATAAACAGCTACCTACGCAGCATGTTCATGTCGTTCCTAAATGAGCTTTTATCTCTCTCCCCTCACCACAAATCAGATTCTTCTGAGGAGTTCCCAGTACATTATCCTTTCCCCTGTGTAATTACTTAACAAGCTCCAGCTGTTTTTATTCTCAGAAGCTTTACTCCCTGATATACAGCTGCCTACCCCCTTCGTAAGTGCAGGTCCTAAATGAGCTTTTTTCTCTGTTCCCTCACCACAATCCAGATTCTTTTGGGGAGTTACCAGTACAGTAACCATACCAGGAAGTACTTAATTTATTAAGCTACTGCTTTTCTAATCTCAGTGGAGATATTTACTGATAAACAGCTACCTACGCAGCATGTTCATGTCGTTCCTAAATGAGCTTTTATCTCTCTCCCCTCACCACAAATCAGATTCTTCTGAGGAGTTCCCAGTACTTATCCTTTCCCTGTGTAATTACCTTAACAAGCTCCAGCTGTTTTTATTCTCAGAAGGTTTACTCCCTGATATACAGCTGCCTACCCCCTTCGTAAGTGCAGGTCCTAAATGAGCTTTTTTCTCTGTTCCCTCACCACAATCCAGATTCTTTTGGGGAGTTACCAGTACAGTAACCATACCAGGAAGTACTTAATTTATTAAGCTACTGCTTTTCTTAATCTCAGTGGAGATATTTACTGATAAACAGCTACCTACGCAGCATGTTCATGTCGTTCCTAAATGAGCTTTTATCTCTCTCCCCTCACCACAAATCAGATTCTTCTGAGGAGTTCCCAGTACATTATCCTTTCCCCTGTGTAATTACCTTAACAAGCTCCAGCTGTTTTTATTCTCAGAAGCTTTACTCCCTGATATACAGCTGCCTACCCCCTTCGTAAGTGCAGGTCCTAAATGAGCTTTTTTCTCTGTTCCCTCACCACAATCCAGATTCTTTTGGGGAGTTACCAGTACAGTAACCATACCAGGAAGTACTTAATTTATTAAGCTACTGCTTTTCTTAATCTCAGTGGAGATATTTACTGATAAACAGCTACCTACGCAGCATGTTCATGTCGTTCCTAAATGAGCTTTTATCTCTCTCCCCTCACCACAAATCAGATTCTTCTGAGGAGTTCCCAGTACATTATCCTTTCCCCTGTGTAATTACCTTAACAAGCTCCAGCTGTTTTTATTCTCAGAAGGTTTACTCCCTGATATACAGCTGCCTACCCCCTTCGTAAGTGCAGGTCCTAAATGAGCTTTTTTCTCTGTTCCCTCACCACAATCCAGATTCTTTTGGGGAGTTACCAGTACAGTAACCATACCAGGAAGTACTTAATTTATTAAGCTACTGCTTTTCTTAATCTCAGTGGAGATATTTACTGATAAACAGCTACCTACGCAGCATGTTCATGTCGTTCCTAAATGAGCTTTTATCTCTCTCCCCTCACCACAAATCAGATTCTTCTGAGGAGTTCCCAGTACATTATCCTTTCCCCTGTGTAATTACCTTAACAAGCTCCAGCTGTTTTTATTCTCAGAAGCTTTACTCCCTGATATACAGCTGCCTACCCCCTTCGTAAGTGCAGGTCCTAAATGAGCTTTTTTCTCTGTTCCCTCACCACAATCCAGATTCTTTTGGGGAGTTACCAGTACAGTAACCATACCAGGAAGTACTTAATTTATTAAGCTACTGCTTTTCTTAATCTCAGTGGAGATATTTACTGATAAACAGCTACCTACGCAGCATGTTCATGTCGTTCCTAAATGAGCTTTTATCTCTCTCCCCTCACCACAAATCAGATTCTTCTGAGGAGTTCCCAGTACATTATCCTTTCCCCTGTGTAATTACCTTAACAAGCTCCAGCTGTTTTTATTCTCAGAAGGTTTACTCCCTGATATACAGCTGCCTACCCCTTCGTAAGTGCAGGTCCTAAATGAGCTTTTTTCTCTGTTCCCTCACCACAATCCAGATTCTTTTGGGGAGTTACCAGTACAGTAACCATACCAGGAAGTACTTAATTTATTAAGCTACTGCTTTTCTTAATCTCAGTGGAGATATTTACTGATAAACAGCTACCTACGCAGCATGTTCATGTCGTTCCTAAATGAGCTTTTATCTCTCTCCCCTCACCACAAATCAGATTCTTCTGAGGAGTTCCCAGTACATTATCCTTTCCCTGTGTAATTACCTTAACAAGCTCCAGCTGTTTTTATTCTCAGAAGGTTTACTCCCTGATATACAGCTGCCTACCCCCTTCGTAAGTGCAGGTCCTAAATGAGCTTTTTTCTCTGTTCCCTCACCACAATCCAGATTCTTTTGGGGAGTTACCAGTACAGTAACCATACCAGGAAGTACTTAATTTATTAAGCTACTGCTTTTCTTAATCTCAGTGGAGATATTTACTGATAAACAGCTACCTACGCAGCATGTTCATGTCGTTCCTAAATGAGCTTTTATCTCTCTCCCCTCACCACAAATCAGATTCTTCTGAGGAGTTCCCAGTACATTATCCTTTCCCCTGTGTAATTACCTTAACAAGCTCCAGCTGTTTTTATTCTCAGAAGGTTTACTCCCTGATATACAGCTGCCTACCCCCTTCGTAAGTGCAGGTCCTAAATGAGCTTTTTTCTCTGTTCCCTCACCACAATCCAGATTCTTTTGGGGAGTTACCAGTACAGTAACCATACCAGGAAGTACTTAATTTATTAAGCTACTGCTTTTCTTAATCTCAGTGGAGATATTTACTGATAAACAGCTACCTACGCAGCATGTTCATGTCGTTCCTAAATGAGCTTTTATCTCTCTCCCCTCACCACAAATCAGATTCTTCTGAGGAGTTCCCAGTACATTATCCTTTCCCCTGTGTAATTACCTTAACAAGCTCCAGCTGTTTTTATTCTCAGAAGGTTTACTCCCTGATATACAGCTGCCTACCCCCTTCGTAAGTGCAGGTCCTAAATGAGCTTTTTTCTCTGTTCCCTCACCACAATCCAGATTCTTTTGGGGAGTTACCAGTACAGTAACCATACCAGGAAGTACTTAATTTATTAAGCTACTGCTTTTCTTAATCTCAGTGGAGATATTTACTGATAAACAGCTACCTACGCAGCATGTTCATGTCGTTCCTAAATGAGCTTTTATCTCTCTCCCCTCACCACAAATCAGATTCTTCTGAGGAGTTCCCAGTACATTATCCTTTCCCCTGTGTAATTACCTTAACAAGCTCCAGCTGTTTTTATTCTCAGAAGGTTTACTCCCTGATATACAGCTGCCTACCCCCTTCGTAAGTGCAGGTCCTAAATGAGCTTTTTTCTCTGTTCCCTCACCACAATCCAGATTCTTTTGGGGAGTTACCAGTACAGTAACCATACCAGGAAGTACTTAATTTATTAAGCTACTGCTTTTCTTAATCTCAGTGGAGATATTTACTGATAAACAGCTACCTACGCAGCATGTTCATGTCGTTCCTAAATGAGCTTTTATCTCTCTCCCCTCACCACAAATCAGATTCTTCTGAGGAGTTCCCAGTACATTATCCTTTCCCCTGTGTAATTACCTTAACAAGCTCCAGCTGTTTTTATTCTCAGAAGGTTTACTCCCTGATATACAGCTGCCTACCCCTTCGTAAGTGCAGGTCCTAAATGAGCTTTTTTCTCTGTTCCCTCACCACAATCCAGATTCTTTTGGGGAGTTACCAGTACAGTAACCATACCAGGAAGTACTTAATTTATTAAGCTACTGCTTTTCTTAATCTCAGTGGAGATATTTACTGATAAACAGCTACCTACGCAGCATGTTCATGTCGTTCCTAAATGAGCTTTTATCTCTCTCCCCTCACCACAAATCAGATTCTTCTGAGGAGTTCCCAGTACATTATCCTTTCCCCTGTGTAATTACCTTAACAAGCTCCAGCTGTTTTTATTCTCAGAAGCTTTACTCCCTGATATACAGCTGCCTACCCCCTTCGTAAGTGCAGGTCCTAAATGAGCTTTTTTCTCTGTTCCCTCACCACAATCCAGATTCTTTTGGGGAGTTACCAGTACAGTAACCATACCAGGAAGTACTTAATTTATTAAGCTACTGCTTTTCTTAATCTCAGTGGAGATATTTACTGATAAACAGCTACCTACGCAGCATGTTCATGTCGTTCCTAAATGAGCTTTTATCTCTCTCCCCTCACCACAAATCAGATTCTTCTGAGGAGTTCCCAGTACATTATCCTTTCCCCTGTGTAATTACCTTAACAAGCTCCAGCTGTTTTTATTCTCAGAAGGTTTACTCCCTGATATACAGCTGCCTACCCCCTTCGTAAGTGCAGGTCCTAAATGAGCTTTTTTCTCTGTTCCCTCACCACAATCCAGATTCTTTTGGGGAGTTACCAGTACAGTAACCATACCAGGAAGTACTTAATTTATTAAGCTACTGCTTTTCTTAATCTCAGTGGAGATATTTACTGATAAACAGCTACCTACGCAGCATGTTCATGTCGTTCCTAAATGAGCTTTTATCTCTCTCCCCTCACCACAAATCAGATTCTTCTGAGGAGTTCCCAGTACATTATCCTTTCCCCTGTGTAATTACCTTAACAAGCTCCAGCTGTTTTTATTCTCAGAAGGTTTACTCCCTGATATACAGCTGCCTACCCCCTTCGTAAGTGCAGGTCCTAAATGAGCTTTTTTCTCTGTTCCCTCACCACAATCCAGATTCTTTTGGGGAGTTACCAGTACAGTAACCATACCAGGAAGTACTTAATTTATTAAGCTACTGCTTTTCTTAATCTCAGTGGAGATATTTACTGATAAACAGCTACCTACGCAGCATGTTCATGTCGTTCCTAAATGAGCTTTTATCTCTCTCCCCTCACCACAAATCAGATTCTTCTGAGGAGTTCCCAGTACATTATCCTTTCCTGTGTAATTACCTTAACAAGCTCCAGCTGTTTTTATTCTCAGAAGGTTTACTCCCTGATATACAGCTGCCTACCCCCTTCGTAAGTGCAGGTCCTAAATGAGCTTTTTTCTCTGTTCCCTCACCACAATCCAGATTCTTTTGGGGAGTTACCAGTACAGTAACCATACCAGGAAGTACTTAATTTATTAAGCTACTGCTTTTCTTAATCTCAGTGGAGATATTTACTGATAAACAGCTACCTACGCAGCATGTTCATGTCGTTCCTAAATGAGCTTTTATCTCTCTCCCCTCACCACAAATCAGATTCTTCTGAGGAGTTCCCAGTACATTATCCTTTCCCCTGTGTAATTACCTTAACAAGCTCCAGCTGTTTTTATTCTCAGAAGGTTTACTCCCTGATATACAGCTGCCTACCCCCTTCGTAAGTGCAGGTCCTAAATGAGCTTTTTTCTCTGTTCCCTCACCACAATCCAGATTCTTTTGGGGAGTTACCAGTACAGTAACCATACCAGGAAGTACTTAATTTATTAAGCTACTGCTTTTC